>NW_027667271.1:0-23000 GCF_963924665.1 Micromys minutus
TGCCCCACAATTAGGGGAATTTTTGCAATTTTGCTCCAAAATATGGGGAATTTCTGCCTTTTTGCAAGATAATGAGAAGAATGCATACCTTTTTGCCTTAAAAAAGGGAAATTTCTTCATTTTTGCTTCAAAATAAGGGGAATTTCTGCTTTTTTGCCTCTAAATAAGTGGAATTTCTGTCTTTTTCCCCCAAAACAAAGGGATTTTCTGTCTTTTTTGCCCCAAAATAAGAAAAATTTCTGACTTATTACCCTGAAATAAGTGAAATTTCTGCAATTTTGCCCCAAAATAAGGGAAAATTTTTGCCTTTTTGCCCACAAATAAGGGGAATTTCACCCTTTTTACCTCAAAATAAGGGGAATTTCTGCATTTTTCAACAAAATATTAGGAATTTCTGCATTTATGCCCCAAAATAAGGAAAATTTCTGCCTTTTTTCCCTGAAGTAAGTGAAATTCCTGCAATTTTGCCCCAAAATAAAGGAAATTTCTGGAATTTTGCCCCACAATAAGGGGAATATCTGATTTTTGCCCCAAATAAAGGGAATTTCTGCCTTTTGCCCCAAATTTAGGGCAATTTCTGCAATTTTGCTCCAAAATACCAGGAATTTCTGCATTTTTGCCCGAAAATAATGGGAATGCATACCTTTTTGCCATAAAAAGGGAAATTTCTTCATTGTTGCTTTAAAATAAGGGAAATTTCTGACTTTTTGCTGCCAAATAAGGGGAATTTCAGCCTTTTTACCTCAAAATAAGGGGAATTTCTGCATTTTTGCCACAAAATATTAGAAATTTTTGCTTTTTGCCCCAAATAAAGAAAATTTCTGCCTTTTTTCCCTGAAATAAGTTAAATTTCTGAAATTTTGCCCCAAAATAAGTGAAATTTCTGCAATTTTGCCCCAAAATAAGGGAAATTTCTGGAATTTTACCCCAAAATAAGTGGAAATTATGAGTTTTGCCCCAAAATAAGGAGAATTTCTGTCTTTTTGCCCCAACATATAGGGAATTTCTGTCTTTTTGCCCCACAACTAGGGGAATTTCTGCAATTTTGCTCCAAAATACAGAGAATTTCTGCCTTTTTGCCCGGAAAAAAGGGGAATGCATAACGTTTTGCGATAAAAAAGGGAAATTTCTTCATTTTTGCTCTAAAATAAGGGAAATTTCTACCTATTTGCCTCTAAATAAGTGGAATTTCTGTCTTTTTCCCTCAAAACAAAGGGAATTTCTGTCTTTTTTGCCTCAATATAAGTGGAATTTCTGACTTATTTCCCTGAAATAAGTGAAATTTCTGCAATTTTGCTTCAAAATAAGGGAAATTTCTGACTTTTTGCCCAGAAATATGTGAAATTTCTGCTATTTTTCCCCAAAATATGGTGAATTTCTGCCCTTTTGCCCCAAAATAATGGGAATTTCTGCCTTTTTGCCCCAAAATAAGAAAAATTTTTGCTTTTTTTCTCTGAAATAAGTGAAATTTTTGCAATTTTGCCCTAAAATAAGAAAAATTTCTGCAATTTTTCCCAATAATAAAGGAAATTTCTGCAATTTTGCCCCAAAATACAGGGAATTTCTTCATTTTTGCCCCAAAATAAAGGAAATTTCAGCTTTTTACCTAAAAATAAGTGAAATTTCTGCAATTTTGCCCCAAATAAGAAAAATTTCAGCAATTTTGCCCCAAAATAAGGTAAATTCCTGGAATTTTGCCCCAAAATAAAGGAAATTTCTTGAATTTTGCCCCAAAATAAGGGGTATTTCTGATTTTTGCCCCAAATAAAGGGAATTTCTGCCTTTTGCCCCAAATTTAGGGGAATTTCTGCAATTTTGCTCCAAAATACGGGGAATTTCTGCCTTTTTGCCCGAAAATAATGCTAATGCATACCTTTTTGCCATAAAAAAGGGAAATTTCTTCATTTTTGCTCCAAAATAAGGGAAATTTCTGCCTTTTTGCCTCTAAATAAGTGGAATTTCTGTCTTTATCCCTCAAAACAAAGGGAATTTCTGTCTTTTTTGCCTCAATATAAGTGGAATTTCTGACTTATTTCCCTGAAATAAGTGAAATTTCTGCAATTTTGCACCAAAATAAGGGAAATTTCTGACTTTTTGCCTAGAATATGTGAAATTTCTGCAATGTTACCCCAAAATAAGGTGAATTTCTGCCTTTTTGCCCCAAAATAAAGGATATTTCAGCCTTTTTACATGAAAATAAGGGAAATATCTGCAATTTTTCCCCAAATAAGAAAAATCTCTGCAATTTTGCCCCAAAATAAGGTAAATTCCTGCAATTTTGTCCCAAAATAAAGGATATTTCTTAATTTTGCCCCAAAAGAAGGGGAATTTATGATTTTTGCCCCAAAATAGAGGGAATTTCTGCCTTTTGCCCCAAATTTAGGGGAATTTCTGCAATTTTGCTCCAAAATACGGGGAATTTCTGCCTTTTTGCCCGAAAATAATGGGAATGCATTCCTTTTTGCCACAAAAAGGGAAATTTTTTCATTGTTGCTGCAAAATAAGAAAAATTTCTGCCTTTTTACCTCTAAATAAGTAGAATTTCTGTCTTTTTCCCCAAAAACAAAGGGAATTTCTGTCTTTTTTGCCCCAAATTAAGGGGAATTTCTGACTTATTACCCTGAAATAAGAAAATTTCTGCAATTTTGCCGCAAAATAAAGGATATTTCTGCTTTTTGCCCCCAAATAAGGGGAATTTCAGCCTTTTTACCTCAAAATAAGGGGAATTTCTGCCTTTTTGCCCCAAAATAACAAAATTTCTTTTTTTTCCCCTGAAATAAGTGAAATTTCTGCAATTTTGTCCAAAATAAGTGAAATTTCTGCAATTTTGCTTTAGAATAAGGGAAATTTCTGGAATTTTGCCCCAAAATAAGTGGAATTTCTGAGTTTTGCCCCAAAATAAGGAGAATTTCTGTCTTTTTGCCACAACATATAGGAAATTTCTGCATTTTTGCACCAGAATTAGGGGAATTTTTGCAATTTTGCTCCAAAATACCGCGAATTTCTGCCTTTTTGCCAGATAATAAGAAGAATGCATACCTTTTTGCCTTAAAAAAGAAAAATGTCTTCATTTTTGCTTCAAAATAAGGGGAATTTCTGCTTTTTTTCCTCTAAATAAGTGGAATTTCTTCTTTTTCCCCCAAAACAAAAAGATTTTCTGTCTTTTTTGCCCAAAATAAGAAAAATTTTTGACTTATTACCCTGAAATAAGTGTAATTTCTGCAATTTAGCCCCAAAATAAGGGAAATTTTTGCCTTTTTGCACCAAAATAAAGAAAATTTCTGCCTTTTTCCCCTGAAATAAGTGAAATTTCTGCAATTTTGTCCAAAATAAGTGAAATTTCTGCAATTTTGCTTTAGAATAAGGAAAATTTCTGGAATTTTGCCACAAAATAAGTGGAATTTCTGAGTTTTGCCCCAAAATAAGGAGAATTTCTGCCTTTTTGCACCACAATTAGGGGAATTTCTGCAATTTTGCTCCAAAATATGGGGAATTTCTGTTATTTTGCTCCAAAATACGGGGAATTTCTGCCATTTTGCCTGAAAATAAGTGGAATGCATAACTTTTTTCCATAAAAAAGGGAAATTTCTTCATTTATGCTCCAAAATAAGGGGAATTTCTGACTTTTTGCTTCTCAATAAGTGGAATGTCTGTTTTTTCCCCCAAAACAAAGAGAATTTCTGTCTTTTTTGCCCCAAAATAATGGGAATTTCTGACTTATTACCATGAAATAAGTGAAATTTCTGCAATTTTGCCCCAAAATAAGGGAAATTTCTGCCTTTTTGTCCTGAAATATGTGAAATTTCTGCAATTTTACCTCAAAATAAAGTGAATTTCTGCTTTTTTGCCCCAAAATAATGTGAATTTCTGCCTTTTTGCCCCAAAATAAGAAAAACTTTTGCTTTTTTTCTCTGAAATAAGTAAAATTTCTGCAATTTTGCCCTAAAATAAGGGAAATTTTTGCAATTTTTTTACATAATAAGAAAAATTTCTGCAATTTTGCCCCAAAATAAGGGGAATTTCTTCCTTTTTGCCCCAAAACAAAGGAAATTTCAGCCTTTTTACCTGAAAATAAGTGAAATTTCTGCAATTTTGCTCCAAATAAGGGAAATTTCTGCAATTTTGCCCCAAAATAAGGTAAATTCCTGCAATTTTGCCCCAAAATAAAGGAAATTTCTGGAATTTTGCCCCAAAATAATGGGAATTTCTGATTTTTGCCCCAAAATAAACGGAATTTCTGCCTTTTGCCCAAAAATAAGGGGAATTTCTGCATTTTTGCTCCAAAATACGGGGAGTTTCTGCCTTTTTGCCCGAAAATAATGGAATGCATACCTTTTTGTCATAAAAAGTGAAATTTCTTCATTTTTGCTCCAAAATAAAGGGAATTTCTTTTTTTTTGCCTCTATATAAGTGGAATTTCTGTCATTTTCCCCCAAAACAAAGGGAATTTCTCTCTTTTTTGCCTCAAAATAAGGGAAATTTCTGACTTATTACCCTGAAATAAGTGAAATTTCTGCAATTTAGCCCCAAAATAAGGGAAATTTCTGCAATTTTGCCACAATGTAAAGGAAATTTCTGCAATTTTGCCCCAAAATTAGGGGAATTTCTGACTGTTTTCTCCCGAAAAAGGAGATTTTCTGTTTCTTTACCAAAAAATAAGGAGAATTTCTGCCTTTTTGCCCGAAAATTTAGAGAATTTCTGCTATTTTGCTTCAAAATACGGGGAATTTCTGCTTTTTATCTGGAAAGTAAGGGGAATGTGTACCTTTTGCCACGAAAAAAGGGAAATTTCTTCATTTTTACCCCAAAATTAGAGCAATTTCTTCCTTTTTACTTCAAAATAAGTGAAATTTCTGCCTTTTTACACAAAAATAAATGGAATTTCTGTCATTTTGCCCTAAAATAAAAGGAATTTTTGAATTATGCCCTGAAATATGTGAAATTTCTGCAATTTTGCCCCAAAATAAAAGAAATTTCTGCATTTTTTCCACAAAATAAGAGGAATTTCTGTCTCTTTGCCCCAAAATAAGGGAAATTTCTGCCTTTTTGCCCCCAAATAAGGGGAATTACAGCATTTTTACCTCAAAATAAGGGGAATTTCTGCATTTTTGCCCCAAAATAAGAAAAATTTCTGGCTTTTTTCCTTAAAATAATTGAAATTTCTGCAATTTTGCACCAAATTAGTGAAATTTCTGCAATTTTGCCCCAAAATAAGGGAAATTTTTGGAATTTTGCCCCAAAATAAGGGGAATTTCTGAGTTTTGCCCCAAAATAAGGAGAATTTCTGTGTTTTTGCCCCAACATATAGGGAATTTCTGCCTTTTTGCCCCACAATTAGGGGAATTTCTGCAATTTTGCTCCAAAATACAGAGAATTTCTGCCTTTTTGCCCAAAAATAAGGGGAATGCATAACCTTTTGCCATAAACGAGAAAAATTTCTTCATTTTTGCTCCAAAATAAGAAGAATTTCTGCTTTTTTGCCTCTAAATAAGTGGAATTTCTGTCTTTTTTCCCCAAAACAAAGGGAATTTCTGTATTTTGCCCCAAAATAAGGGTAATTTCTGCCTTTTTGCCCTGAAATATGTGAAATTTCTGCAATTTTACCACAAAATAAGGTGAATTTCTTCCTTTTTGCCCCAAAATAATGGAAATTTCTGCCTTTATGCCCCAAAATAAGAAAAATTTTTGCTTTTTTTCTCTAAAATAAGTGAAAATTCTGCAATTTTGCCCTAAAATAAGGGAAATTTCTGCAATTTTTCCCCATAATAAGGGAAATTTCTGCAATTTTGCCCCAAAATAAGGGGAATTTCTCCCTTATTGCCCCAAAATAAAGGAAATTTCAGCCTTTATACCTGAAAATAAGTAAAATTTCTGCAATTTTGCCCCAAATAAGAAAAATTTCTGCAATTTTGCCCCCAAATAAGGTAAATTCCTGCAATTTTGCCCCAAAATAAAGGAAATTTCTTGAATTTTGCCCCAAAATAAGGGGAATTTCTGCCTTTTTGCCCGAAAATAATGGGAATGCATACCTTTTTGCCATAAAAAGGGAAACTTCTTCATTCTTGCTCCAAAATAAGGGGAATTTCTGCCTTCTTGCCTCTAAATAAGTGGAATTTCTTGTTTTTCCCCCAAAACAAAGGGAACTTCTGTCTTTTTTGCCCCAAATTAAAAGGAATTTCTGACTTATTACCCTGTAATAAGTGAAATTTCTGCAATTTTGCCCCAAAATAAGGGATATTTCTGCCTTTTTGCCCCCAAATAAGGGGAATTTCAGCCTTTTTACCTCAAAATAAGTGGAATTTCTGCCTTTTTGCCCCCAAAATAACAAAATTCCTTTTTTTCCCTGAAATAAGTGAAATTTCAGCAATTTTGCTCAAAATAAGTGAAATTTCTGCAATTTTGCCCCAGAATAAGGGAAATTTCTGGAATTTTGCCCCAAAATAAGTGGAATTTCTGAGTTTTGCCCCAAAATAAAGAGAATTTCTGTGTTTTCGCCCCAACATATAGGGAATTTCTGCCTTTTTGCCCCACAATTATGGGAATTTCTGCAATTTTGCTCCAAAATACAGCGAATTTCTGCCTTTTTGCCCGAAAAAAAGGGGAATGCATAACTTTTTGAAATAAACGAGGAAAATTTCTTCATTTTTGCTCTAAAATAAGAAGAATTTCGGCTTTTTAGCCTCTAAATAAGTGGAATTTCTGTCTTTTTCAGCCAAAACAAAGGGAATTTCTGTATTTTTCACCAAAATAAGGGGAATTTCTGACTTATTACCTTGAAATAAGTGAAATTTTTGCAATTTTGCCCCAAAATAAGGGGAATTTCTATCTGTTTGCTCCCGAAAAAGGAGATTTTCTGTCTTTTTGCCCCAAAAGAAGGAGAATTTCTGCCTTTTTGCACGAAAATTGAGAGAATTTCTGCAATTTTGCTTCAATATACGGGGAATTTCTGCTTATTATCCCGAAAGTAAGGGGAATGTATACCTTTTGCCACAAAAAAGGGAAATTTCTTCATTTTTGCCCCAAAATTAGAGCAATTTCTGCCTTTTTTCCTCAAAATAAGTGAAATTTCTGCCTTTTTAAACAAAAATAACCGGAATTTCTGTCATTTTGCCCCAAAATAAAAGGAATTTTTGAATTATGCCCTGAAATATGTGAAATTTCTGCAATTTTGCCCCAAAATAAAAGAAATTTCTGCATTTTTGCCACAAAATAAGGAGAATTTGTGTTTTTCTGCCCCAAAATAAGGGAAATTTCTGCATTTTGCCCCCAAATAAGGGGAATTTCAGCCTTTTTACCTCAAAATAAGGGGAATTTCTGCATTTTTGCCCTAAAATAAGGAAAATTTCTGCCTTTTTTCCCTGAAATAAGTGAAATTTCTGCAATTTTGCCCCAAAATAAGTGAAATTTCTGAAATTTTGCCCCAAAATAAGGGAAATTTCTGGAATTTTGCCCCAAAATAAGGGGAATTTCTGAGTTTTGCCCCAAAATAAGGAGAATTTCTGTCTATTTGCCCCAACATATAGGGAATTTTTGCCTTTTTGCCCCAGAATTAGGGGAATTTATGCAATTTTGCTCTAAAATACAAGGAATTTCTGCATTTTGCCCGAAAATAGAGGAAATGCATAAGTTTTTGCCATAAAAAAGGAAAATTTCTTCATTTTGCTCCAAAATAAGAAGAATTTCGGCTTTTTAGCCTCTAAATAAGTGGAATTTCTGTCTTTTTCCCCCAAAACAAAGGGAATTTTTGTCTTTTTTGTCCCAAAATAAGGGAGATTTCTGACTTATTACCCTGAAATAAGTGAAATTTCTGCAATTTTGCCCCAAAATAAGGGAAATTTCTACCTTTTTGCTCTGAAATATGTGAAATTTCTGCAATTTTACCCCAAAATAAGGTGGATTTCTGCCTTTTTGCCCCAAAATAATGGGAATTTCTACCTTTTTGCCCCAAAAAAAGAAAAATTTTTGCTTTTTTTCCCTAAATTAAGTGAAATTTCTGCAATTTTGCCCTAAAATAAGGGAAATTTCTGCAATTTTTCCCCATAATAAGGGAAATTTCTGCAATTTTGCCCCAAAATAAGGGGAATTTCTCCCTTATTGCCTCAAAATAAAGGAAATTTCAGCCTTTATACCTGAAAATAAGTAAAATTTCTGCAATTTTGCACCAAATAGGTGAAATTTCTGCAATTTTGACCCAAAATAAGGTAAATTCCTGCAATTTTGTCCCAAAATAAAGGAAATTTCTGGAATTTTGCCCCAAAATAAGGGGAATTTCTGCCTTTTGCCCCAAAATTAGAAGAATTTCTGCAATTTTGCTCTAAAATACAGGGAATTTCTGCCTTTTTGCCTGAAAATAATGGGAATGCATACCTTTTTGCCATAAAAAGGAAAATTTCTTCATTTTTGCTCCAAAATAAGGGGAATTTCTGCCTTTTTGCCTCTAAATAAATGGAATTTCTGTCTTTTGCCCCCAAAACAAAGGGAATTTCTGTCCTTTTTGCCCCAAAATAAGGGGAATTACTGATTTATTACCCTGAAATAAGTGAAATTTCTGCAATTTTGCCCCAAAATAAGGAAAATTTCTGCAATTTTGCCCCAATGTAAACGAAATTTCTGCAATTTTGCCCCAAAATAAGGAGAAATTCTGACTGTTTGCTCCCAAAAAAGGAGATTTTCTGTCTTTTTGACCCAAAATAAGGAGAATTTCTGCCTTTTTGCCCAAAAATTATGAGAATTTCTGCAATTTTGCTTCAAAATACGGGAAATTTCTGCTTTTAATCCCGAAAGTAAGAGGAATGTATACCTTTTCTCACAAAAAAAGGATTTTCTTCATTTTTGCCCCAAAATAAAAGAAATTTCTGCATTTTTGCCACAAAATAAGGGGAATTTCTGTCTTTTTGCCCCAAAATAAGGGAAATTTCTGCCTTTTTGCCTCCAAATAAGAAGAATTTCGGACTTTTTACCTCAAAATAAGGGGAATTTCTGCATTTTTGCCCCAAAATAAGGAAAATCTCTGGCTTTTTTCCCTAAAATAAGTGAAATTTCTGCAATTTTGCCCCAAAATAAGTGAAATTTCTTCAATTTTGCCCCAAAATAAGGGAAATTTCTGGAATTTTGCCCCAAAATAAGGGGAATTTCTGAGTTTTGCCCCAAAATAAGGAGAATTTCTTTCTTTTTGCCCCAACATATAGGGAATTTCTGCCTTTTTGCCCCACAATTAGGGGAATTTATGCAATTTTGCTCCAAAATACAGGGAATTTCTGCCTTTTACCCCGAAAATAAGGGGAATGCATAATTTTTGAAATAAACAAGAAAAATTTCTTCATTTTTGCTCCAAAATAAGAATTTCTGCTTTATTGCCTCTAAATAAGTGGAATTTCTGTCTTTTTCCCCCCCAAAAAAGGGAATTTCTGTCTTTTTTGCCCCAAAATAAGGGGAATTTCTTACTGTTTGCTCCCGAAAAAGGAGATTTTCTGTCTTTTTACCAAAAAATAAGGAGAATTTCTGCCTTTTTGCCCGAAAATTGAGAGAATTTCTGCAATTTTGCTTCAAAATACGGGGAATTTCTGATTTTTATCCGGAAAGTAAGGGGAATGTATACCTTTTGCCACAAAAAAGGGAAATTACTTCATTTTTGCCCCAAAATTAGAGCAATTTCTTCCTTTTTACTTCAAAATAAGTGAAATTTCTGCCTTTTTACACAAAAATAAACGGAATTTCTGTCATTTTGCCCAAAAATAAAAGGAATTTTTGAATTATGCCCTGAAATATGTGAAATTTCTGCAATTTTGCCCCAAAATAAAAGAAATTTCTGCATTTTTGCCACAAAATAAGGGGAATTTCTGTCTCTTTGCCCCAAAATAAGGGAAATTTCTGCATTTTTGTCCCCAAATAAGGGGAATTACAGCATTTTTACCTCAAAATAATGGGAATTTCTGCATTTTTGCCCCAAAATAAGGAAAATTTCTTCCTTTTTTCCCTAAAATAAGTGAAATTTCTGCAATTTTGCCCCAAAATAAGTGAAATTTCTGCAATTTTGCCCCAAAATAAGGGAAATTTCTGGAATTTTGCCCCAAAATAAGGGGAATTTCTGAGTTTTGCCGCAAAATAAGGAGAATTTCTGTATTTTTGCCCCAACATATAGGGAATTTTTGCCTTTTTGCCCCAGAATTAGGGGAATTTCTGCAATTTTGCTCCAAAATACAAGGAATTTCTGCATTTTGCCCGAAAATAGAGGAAATATATAAGTTTTTGCCATAAAAAAAGAAAATTTCTTCATTTTGCTCCAAAATAAGAAGAATTTTGGCTTTTTAGCCTCTAAATAAGTGGAATTTCTGTCTTTTTCCCCCAAAACAAAGGGAAATTTTGTCTTTTTTGTCCCAAAATAAGGGAGATTTCTGACTTATTACCCTGAAATAAGTGAAATTTCTGCAATTTTGCCCCAAAATAAGGGAAATTTCTACCTTTTTCTCTGAAATATGTGAAATTTCTGCAATTTTACCCCAAAATAAGGTGGATTTCTGCCTTTTTGCCCCAAAATAATGGGAATTTCTACCTTTTTGTCCCAAAAAAAAAATTTTTGCTTTTTTTCTCTAAAATAAGTGAAATTTCTGCAATTTTGCCCTAAAATAAGGGAAATTTCTGCAATTTATCTCCATAATAAGGGAAATTTCTGCAATTTTGCCCCAAAATAAGGGGAATTTCTCCCTTATTGCCCCAAAATAAAGGAAATTTCAGCCTTTATACCTGAAAATAAGTAAAATTTCTGCAATTTTCACCAAATAGGTGAAATTTCTGCAATTTTGACCCAAAATAAGGTAAATTCCTGCAATTTTGCCCCAAAATAAAGGAAATTTCTGGAATTTTGCCCCAAAATAAGGGGAATTTCTGCCTTTTGCCCCAAAATTAGAAGAATTTCTGCAATTTTGCTCTAAAATACAGGGAATTTCTGCCTTTTTGCCTGAAAATAATGGGAATGCATACCTTTTTGCCATAAAAAGGGAAATTTCTTCATTTTTGCTCCAAAATAAGGGGAATTTCTGCCTTTTTGCCTCTAAATAAATGGAATTTCTGTATTTTGCCCCCAAAACAAAGGGAATTTCTGTCTTTTTTGCCCCAAATTAAGGGGAATTACTGATTTATTACCCTGAAATAAGTGAAATTTCTGCAATTTTGCCCCAAAATAAGGAAAATTTCTGCAATTTTGCCCCAATGTAAACGAAATTTCTGCAATTTTGCCCCAAAATAAGGAGAAATTCTGACTGTTTGCTCCCAAAAAAGGAGATTTTCTGTCTTTTTGACCCAAAATAAGGAGAATTTCTGCCTTTTTGCCCAAAAATTATGAGAATTTCTGCAATTTTGCTTCAAAATACGGGAAATTTCTGCTTTTAATCCCGAAAGTAAGAGGAATGTATACCTTTTCTCACAAAAAAAGGATTTTCTTCATTTTTGCCCCAAAATAAAAGAAATTTTGCATTTTTGCCACAAAATAAGGGGAATTTCTGTCTTTTTGCCCCAAAATAAGGGAAATTTCTGCCTTTTTGCCTCCAAATAAGAAGAATTTCGGACTTTTTACCTCAAAATAAGGGGAATTTCTGCATTTTTGCCCCAAAATAAGGAAAATCTCTGGCTTTTTTCCCTAAAATAAGTGAAATTTCTGCAATTTTGCCCCAAAATAAGTGAAATTTCTTCAATTTTGCCCCAAAATAAGGGAAATTTCTGGAATTTTGCCCCAAAATAAGGGGAATTTCTGAGTTTTGCCCCAAAATAAGGAGAATTTCTTTCTTTTTGCCCCAACATATAGGGAATTTCTGCCTTTTTGCCCCACAATTAGGGGAATTTATGCAATTTTGCTCCAAAATACAGGGAATTTCTGCCTTTTACCCCGAAAATAAGGGGAATGCATAATTTTTGAAATAAACGAGAAAAATTTCTTCATTTTTGCTCCAAAATAAGAATTTCTGCTTTATTGCCTCTAAATAAGTGGAATTTCTGTCTTTTTCCCCCAAAACAAAGGGAATTTCTGTATTTTTTGCCCCAAAATAAGGGGAATTTCTGACTTATTACCCTGAAATAAGTGAAATTTCTGCAATTTTGCCCCCAAATAAGGGAAATTTCTGCCTTTTTGCCCTGAAATATGTGAAATTTCTGCAATTTTACCACAAAATAAGGTAAATTTCTGCCTTTTTGCCCCAAAATAATGGGAATTTCTGCCTTTTTGCCCAAAAATAAGAAAAATTTTTGTTTTTTTTCTCTGAAATAAGTAAAATTGCTGCAATTTTGCTCTAAAATAAAAAAAAATTTTGCAATTTTTCCCAAAAATAAGGGAAATTTCTGCAATTTTGCCCAAAAATAAGGGGAATATCTCCCTTTTTGCCCCAAACTAAAGGAAATTTCAGCCTTTTTACCTGAAAATAAGTGAAATTTCTGCAATTTTGCCCCAAATAAGAAAAATTTCTGCAATTTTGCCCCAAAATAAGGTAAATTCCTGCAATTTTGCCCAAAATAAAGGAAATTTCTTGAATTTTGCCCCAAAATAAGGGGAATTTCTGCCTTTTTGCCCGAAAATAATGGGAATGCATAACTTTTTGCCATAAAAAGGGAAACTTTTTCATTTTTGCTACAAAATAAGGGGAATTTCTGCCTTCTTGCCTCTAAATAAGTGGAATTTCTTGTTTTTCCCCCAAAACAAAGGGAACTTCTGTCTTTTTTGCCCCAAATTAAGGGGAATTTCTGACTTATTACCCTGTAATAAGTGAAATTTCTGCAATTTTGCCCCAAAATAAGGGATATTTCTGCCTTTTTGCCCCCAAATAAGGGGAATTTCAGCCTTTTTACCTCAAAATAAGTGGAATTTCTGCCTTTTTGCCCCCAAAATAACAAAATTCCTTTTTTTCCCTGAAATAAGTTAAATTTCTGCAATTTTGCTCAAAATAAGTGAAATTTCTGCAATTTTGCCCCAGAATAAGAGAAATTTCTGGAATTTTGCCCCAAAATAAAGAGAATTTCTGTGTTTTCGCCCCAACATATAGGGAATTTCTGCCTTTTTGCCCCACAATTATGGGAATTTCTGCAATTTTGCTCCAAAATACAGGGAATTTCTGCCTTTTTGCCCGAAAAAAAGGGGAATGCATAACTTTTTGAAATAAACGAGGAAAATTTCTTTATTTTTGCTCCAAAATAAGAAGAATTTAGGATTTTTAGCCTCTAAATAAGTGGAATTTCTGTCTTTTTCCCCCAAAACAAAGGGAATTTCTGTATTTTTCACCAAAATAAGGGGAATTTCTGACTTATTACCCTGAAATAAGTGAAATTTTTGCAATTTTGCCCAAAAATAAGAAGAATTTCTATCTGTTTGCTCCCGAAAAAGGAGATTTTTCTGTCTTTTTGCCCCAAAAGAAGGAGAATTTCTGCCTTTTTGCACGAAAATTGAGAGAATTTCTGCAATTTTGCTTCAAAATACGGGGAATTTCTGCTTATTATCCCGAAAGTAAGGGGAATGTATACCTTTTGCCACAAAAAAGGGAAATTTCTTCATTTTGCCCCAAAATTAGAGCAATTTCTGCCTTTTTACCTCAAAATAAGTGAAATTTCTGCCTTTTTAAACAAAAATAAACGGAATTTCCTTCATTTTGCCCCAAAATAAAAGGAATTTTTGAATTATGCCCTGAAATATGTGAAATTTCTGCAATTTTGCCCTAAAATAAAAGAAATTTCTGCATTTTTGCCACAAAATAAAGAGAATTTGTGTTTTTTTGCCCCAAAATAAGGGAAATTTCTGCCTTTTTGCCCCCAAATAAGGGGAATTTCAGCCTTTTTACCTCAAAATAAGGGGAATTTCTGCATTTTTGCCCTAAAATAAGGAAAATTTCTGCCTTTTTTCCCTGAAATAAGTGAAATTTCTGCAATTTTGCCCCAAAATAAGGGAAATTTCTAGAATTTTGCCCCAAAATAAGGGGAATTTTTGAGTTTTGCCCCAAAATAAGGAGAATTTCTGTCTTTTTGCCTCAACATATAGGGAATTTTTGCCTTTTTGCCCCAGAATTAGGGGAATTTCTGCAATTTTGCTCCAAAATACAAGGAATTTCTGCATTTTGCCCGAAAATAGAGGAAATGCATAAGATTTTGCCATAAAAAAGGAAAATTTCTTCATTTTTGCTCCAAAATAAGAAGAATTTCGGCTTTTTAGCCTCTAAATTAGTGGAATTTCTGTCTTTTTCCTCCAAATCAAAGGGAATTTTTGTCTTTTTTGTCCCAAAATAAGGGAAATTTTTGACTTATTACCCTGAAATAAGTGAAATTTCTGCAATTTTGCCCCAAAATAAGGATAATTTCTACCTTTTTGCCCTGAAATATGTGAAATTTCTGCAATTTTACCACAAAATAAGGTGAATTTCTGCATTTTGCCCCAAAATAATGGGAATTTCTACCTTTTTGCCCCAAAAAAAGAAAAAATTTTCCTTTTTTTCTCTGAAATAAGTGAAATTTCTGCAATTTTGCCCTAAAATAAGGGAAATTTCTGCAATTTTTCCCCATAATAAGGGAAATTTCTGCAATTTTGCCCCAAAATAAGGGGAATTTCTCCCTTATTGCCCCAAAATAAAGGAAATTTCAGCCTTTATACCTGAAAATAAGTAAAATTTCTGCAATTTTGCACCAAATAGGTGAAATTTCTGCAATTTTGCCCCAAAATAAGGTAAATTCCTGCAATTTTGCCCCAAAATAAAGGAAATTTCTGGAATTTTGCCCCAAAATAAGGGGAATTTCTGCCTTTTGCCCCAAAATTAGAAATATTTCTGCAATTTTGCTCCAAAATACAGGGAATTTCTGCCTTTTTGTCTGAAAATAATGGGAATGCATAGTTTTTTGCCATAAAAAGGGAAATTTCTTCATTTTTGCTCCAAAATAATGGGAATTTCTGCCTTTTTGCCTCTAAATAAGTGGAATTTCTGTCTTTTTCCCCCAAAACAAAGGGAATTTCTGTCTTTTTTGCCCCAAAATAAGGGGAATTTCTGACTTACTAAATTGAAATAAGTGAAATTTCTGCAATTTTGCAACAAAATAAGAGAGATTTTTGCAATTTTGCCCCAATGTAAAGCTAATTTTGGCAATTTTGCCCCAAAATAAGGGGAATTTCTGACTTATTAACCTGAAATAAGTGAAATTTCTGCAATTTTGCCTTAAAATAAGGGAAATTTCTGCAATTTTGCCCCAATGTAAAAAAAAAAATTCTGCAATTTTGCCCCACAATATGGGGAATTTCTGACTGTTTGCTCCTGAAAAAGGAGATTTTCTGTCTTTTTGCCTCAAAATAAAAAGAATTTCTGCCTTTTTGCCCAAAAAATTGGGAGAATTTATGCAATTTTGCTTCAAAATACGAGGAATTTCTGCTTTTTATACCGAAAGTAAGGGAAATGTATACCTTTTGCCACAAAAAAGGAAATTTTCATTATTTTTGCCCCCAAAAAAGAGGAATTTCTGCCTTTTTACCTCAAAATAAGTGAAATTTCTGCCTTTTTACCCCAAAATGAACAGAATTTCTGTCTTTTTGCCCCAAAATAAAAGGAATTTTTGAATTATGCCCTGACATAAGTGAAATTTCTGCAAATTTGCCCCAAAATAAAAGAAATTTCTGCATTTTTGCCACAAAATAAGGGGAATTTCTGTGTTTTTGCCCCCAAATAAGGAGAATTTCAGCCTTTTTACCTCCAAATAAGGAGAATTTCTGCATTTTTTCCCCAAATTAAGGAAAATTTCTGCCTTTTTTCCCTGATATAAGTGAAATTTCTGCATTTTTGCCCCAAAATAATGGAAATTTCTGCCTTTTTGCCCTGAAATATGTGAAATTTCTGCAATTTTACCCCAAAATAAGGTGAATTTCTGAGTTTTTGCCACAAAATAAGGAAAATTTTTGTTTTTTTCTCTGAAATAAGTGAAATTTCTGCAATTTTGCCCTAAAATAAGGGAAATTTCTGCAATTTTTCCCCATAATAAGAGAAATTTCTGCAATTTTGCCCCAAAATAAGGGGATTTTCTCCCTTTTTGCCCCAAAATAAAGAAAATTTCAGACTTTTTACCTGAAAATAAGTGAAATTTCTGCAATTTTTCCTCAAATAAAAGAAATTTCTGCAATTTTGCAGCAAAATAAGGTAAATTCCTGCAATTTTGCCCCAAAATAAAGGAAATTTCTGGAATTTTGCCCCAAAATAAGGGGAATTTCTGATTTTTGCCCCAAAATAAAGGGAATTTCTGCCCTTTGCCCCAAAATTAGGGGAATTTCTGCAATTTTGCTCCAAAATACGGGGAATATCTTCCTTTTTGCCCGAAAATAATAGGAATGCATACCTTTTTGCCATAAAAAGGGAAATTTCTTCATTTTTGCTCCAAAATAAGGGGAATTTCTGCCTTTTTGCCTCTAAATAAATGGAATTTCTGTCTTTTTCTCCCAAAACATGGGAATTTCTGTCTTTTTGCCCCAAAATAAGGGGAATTACTGATTTATTACCTTGAAATAAGTGAAATTTTTGCAATTTTGCCCCAAAATAAGAAAAATTTTTGCAATTTTGCCCCAATGTAAACGAAATTTCTGCAATTTTGACCCAAAATAAGGGGAAATTCTGACTGTTTGCTCCCAAAAAAAGGAGATTTTCTGTCTTTTTGCCCCAAAATAAGGAAAATTTCTGCCTTTTTGCCCGAAAATTATGAGAATTTCTGCAATTTTGCTTCAAAATACAGGAAATTTCTGCTTTTAATCCCGAAAGTAAGAGGAATGTATACCTTTTCTTACAAAAAAAGAATTTTCTTCATTTTTGCCCCAAAATAAAAGAAATTTCTGCATTTTTGCCACAAAATAAGGGGAATTTCTGTCTTTGTGCCCCAAAATAAGGGAAATTTCTGCCTTTTTGCCTCCAAATAAAAAGAATTTCAGACTTTTTACCTCAAAATAAGGGGAATTTCTGCATTTTTGCCCCAAAATAAGGAAAATTTCTTCCTTTTTTCCCTAAAATAAGTGAAATTTCTGCAATTTTGCCCCAAAATAAGTGAAATTTCTTCGATTTTGCCCCAAAATAAAGAAAATTTCTGGAATTTTGCCCCAAAATAAGGGGAATTTCTGAGTTTTGCCCCAAAATAAGGAGAATTTCTTTCTTTTTGCCCCAACATATAGGGAATTTCTGCCTTTTTGCCCCACAATTAGGGGAATTTCTGCAATTTTGCTCCAAAATACAGGGAATTTCTGCCTTTTATCCCGAAAATAAGGGGAATGCATAATTTTTGAAATAAACGAGAAAAATTTCTTCATTTTTGCTCCAAAATAAGAAGAATTTCTGCTTTTTTGCCTCTAAATAAGTGGAATTTCTGTCTTTTTCCCCCAAAACAAAGGGAATTTCTGTCTTTTTTGCCCCAAAATAAGAGAAATTTCTGACTTATTACCCTGAAATAAGTGAAATTTCTGCAATTTTGCCCCAACATAAGGGAAATTTCTGCCTTTTTGCCCTGAAATATGTGAAATTTCTGCAATTTTACCCCAAAATAAGGTGAATTTCTGACTTTTTGCCCCCAAATAATGGGAATTTCTGGCTTTTTGCCCCAAAATAAGAAAAATTTTTCCTTTTTTTCTCTGAAATAAGTGAAATTTCTGCAATTTTGCCCTAAAATAAAGGAAATTTCTGCAATTTTTCCCCATAATAAGGGAAATTTCTGTAATTATGCCTTAAAATAAAGGGAATATCTTCCTTTTTACCCAAAAATAAAGGAAATTTCAGCCTTTTTACCTAAAAATAAGTGAAATTTCTGCAATTTTGCCCCAAAATAAAATAAATTCCTGCAATTTTGCCCCAAAATAAAAAAAAATTTCTGGAATTCTGCCCCAAAATAAGAGGAATTTCTGATTTTTGCCCCAAAATAAAGGGAATTTCTGACTTTTGCCCCAAAATTAGGGGAATTTCTGCAATTTTGCTCGAAAATACGGGGAATTTCTGCCTTTTTGCCCGAAAATAATGGGAATGCATACCTTTTTGCCATAAAAAGGGAAATTTCTTCATTTTTACTCCAAAATAAGGGGAATTTCTGCCTTTTTGCCTCTAAATAAGTGGAATTTCTGCCTTTTTCCTCCAAAACAAAGGGAATTTCTGTCTTTTTTGCCCCAACATATAGGGAATTTCTGCCTTTTGCCCCAAATTTAGGGGAATTTCTGCAATTTTGCCCCAAAATATGGGGAATTTCTGCCTTTTTGCCCGATAATAATGAGAATGCATAACTTTTTGCCATAAAAAGGGAAATTTCTTCATTTTTGCTCCAAAATAAGGGGAATTTCTGCCTTCTTGCCTCTAAATAAGTGGAATTTCTTCTTTTTTCCCCAAACAAAGGGAATTTCTGTCTTTTTTGCCCCAAATTAAGGGGAATTTCTGACTTATTACCCTGAAATAAGTGAAATTTCTGCAATTATGCCCCAAAATAAGGGAAATTTCTACATTTTTGCCCTGAAATATGTGAAATTTCTGCAATTTTAACCCAAAATAAGGTGAATTTCTGCCTTTTTGCCCCAAAATAATGGGAATTTCTGCCTTTTTGTCTCAAAATAAGAAAAATTTTTGCTTTTTTTTCTGAAATAAGTAAAATTACTGCAGTTTCGCCCTAAAATAATGAAAATTTCTGCAATTTTTCCCAATAATAAGGGAAATTTCTGCAATTTTGCCCCAAAATAAGGAGAATTTCTCCCTTTTTGCCCCAAACTAAAGGAAATTTCAGCCTTTTTACCTGAAAATAAGTGAAATTTCTGCAATTTTGCCCCAAATAAGAAAAATTTCTGCAATTTTGCCCCAAAATAAGGTAAATTCCTGCAATTTTACCCCAAAATAAAGGAAATTTCTTGAATTTTGCCCCAAAATAAGGGGAATTTATGATTTTTGCCCCAAAATAAAGGGAATTTCTGCCTTTTGCCCCAAATTTAGGGGAATTTCTGCAATTTTGCCCCAAAATATGGGGAATTTCTGCCTTTTTGCCCAAAAATAATGGGAATGCATAACTTTTTGCCATAAAAAGGGAAATTTCTTCATTTGTGCTCTAAAATAAGGGGAATTTCTGCCTTATTGCCTCTAAATAAGTGGAATTTCTTCTTTTTCCTCCAAAACAAAGGGAATTTCTGTCTTTTTTGCCCTAAATTAAGGGGAATTTCTGACTTATTACCCTGTAATAAGTGAAATTGCTGCAATTTTGCCCCAAAATAAGGGATATTTCTGCATTTTTGCCCCCAAATCAGGGGAATTTCAGCCTTTTTCCCTCAAAATAAGGGGAATTTCTGCCTTTTTGCCCCAAAATGAGAAAAATTTTTGCTTTTTTTCTCTGAAATAAGTGAAATTTCTGCAATTTTGCCCTAAAATAAGGGAAATTTTTGCAATTTTTTCACATAATAAGAAAAATTTCTGCAATTTTGCCCCAAAATAAGGGGAATTTCTTCCTTTTTGCCCTAAAACAAAGGAAATTTCAGCCTTTTTACCTGAAAATAAGTGAAATTTCTGCAATTTTGCCCGAAATAAGGGAAATTACTGCAATTTTGCCCCAAAATAAGGTAAATTCCTGCAATTTTGCCCCAAAAAAGGAAATTTCTGGAATTTTGCCCCAAAATAATGGGAATTTCTGCCTTTTTGCCCAAAAATAATGGGAATGCATACCTTTTTGCCATAAAAAGGGAAATTTCTTCATTTTTGCTCCAAAATAAGGGGAATTTCTGCCTTCTTGCCTCTAAATGAGTGGAATTTCTTCTTTTTCCTCCAAAACAAAGGGAATTTCTGTCTTTTTTGCCCTAAATTAAGGGGAATTTCTGACTTATTACCCTGTAATAAGTGAAATTGCTGCAATTTTGCCCCAAAAAAAGGGATATTTCTGCCTTTTTGCCCCCAAATAAGCGGAATTTCAGCCTTTTTACCTCAAAATAAGGGGAATTTCTGCCTTTTTGCCCAAAAATAAGAAAAATTTTTGCTTTTTTTCTCTGAAATAAGTGAAATTTCTGCAATTTTGTCTTAAAATAAAGGAAATTTTTGCAATTTTTTCACATAATAAGAAAAATTTCTGCAATTTTGCCCCAAAATAAGGGAAATTTCTTCCTTTTTGCCCTAAAACAAAGGAAATTTCAGCCTTTTTACCTGAAAATAAGTGAAATTTCTGCAATATTGCCCCAAATTAGGGAAATTTCTGCAATTTGCCCCAAAATAAGGTAAATTCCTGCAATTTTGCCCCCGAAAAATGAAATTTCTGGAATTTTGCCCCAAAATAATGGGAATTTCTGCCTTTTGCCCAAAAATAAGGGGAATTTCTGCACTTTTGCTCCAAAATACGGTTAATTTCTGCCTTTTTTGCCCGAAAATAATGGGTATGCATACCTTTTTGCCATAAAAAGGGAAATTTCTTCATTTTTGCTCCAAAAATATGGAATTTTTGCCTTTTTGCCTCTAAATATGTGGAATTTCTGTCTTTTTCCTCCAAAACAAAGGGATTTTCTGTCTTTTTTGCCTCAAAATAAGGGAAATTTCTGACTTATTACCCTTAAATAAGTGAAATTTCTGCAATTTAGCCCCAAAATAAGGGAAATTTCTGCAATTTTGCCCCAATGTAAAGGAAATTTCTGCAATTTTGCCCCAAAATTAGGGGAATTTCTGACTGTTTGCTCCCGAAAAAGGAGATTTTCTGTCTTTTTACCCCAAAATAAGGAGAATTTCTGCCTTTTTGCCCGAAAATTGAGAGAATTTTTGCAATTTTGCTTCAAAATACAGGGAATTTCTGCTTTTTATCCAGAAAGTAAGGGGAATGTATACCTTTTGCTACAAAAAAGGGAAATTTCTTCATTTTTGCCCCAAAATTAGAGCAATTTCTGCCTTTTTACCTCAAAATAATTGAAATTTCTGCCTTTTTACACAAAAATAATCGAAATTTCTGTCATTTTGCCCCAAAATAAAAGGAATTTTTGAATTATTCCCTGAAATATGTGAAATTTCTGCAATTTTGCCCCAAAATAAAAGAAATTTCTGCATTTTTGCCACAAAATAAGGGGAATTTCTCTCTCTTTGGCCCAAAATAAAGGAAATTTCTGCGTTTTGCCCCCAAATAAGGGAAATTACAGCATTTTACCTCAAAATAAGGGGAATTTTTGCATTTTTGCACCAAAATAAGAAAAATTTCTGGCTTTTTTCCTTAAAATAATTGAAATTTCTGCAATTTTGCCCAAAATAAGTGAAATTTCTGCAATTTTACCCCAAAATAAGGGAAATTTCTGGAATTTTGCCCCAAAATAAGGGGAATTTCTGAGTTTTGCCCCAAAATAAGGAGAATTTCTGTGTTTTTGCACCAACATATAGGGAATTTCTGCCTTTTTGCCCAACAATTAGGGGAATTTCTGCAATTTTGCTCCAAAATACAGGGAATTTCTGCCTTTTTGACCAAAAATAAGGGGAATGCATAACCTTTTGCCATAAACGAGAAAAATTTCTTCATTTTTGCTCCAAAATAAGAAGAATTTCTGCTTTTTTGCCTCTAAATAAGTGGAATTTCTGTCTTTTTCCCACAAAACAAAGGAATTTCTGTATTTAGCCCCAAAATAAGGGGAATTTCTGACTTATTACCCTGAAATAAGTGAAATTTCTGCAAATTTGCCCCAAAATAAGGGAAATTTCTACCTTTTTGCCCTAAAATATGTGAAATTTCTGCAATTTTACCCCAAAATAAGGTCAATTTCTGCCTTTATGCCCCAAAATAATGGGAATTTCTGAATTTTGCCCCAAAATAAGAAAAATTTTTGCTTTTTTTCTCTAAAATAAGTGAAATTGCTGCAATTTTGCTCTAAAATAAAGTAAATTTCTGCAATTTTTCCTAATAATAAGGGAAATTTCTGCAATTTTGCCCCTAAATAAGGGGAATTTCTCCCTTTTGCCCCAAACTAAAGGAAATTTCAGCATTTTTACCTGAAAATAAGTGAAATTTCTGCAATTTTGCCCCAAATAAGAAAAATTTCTGCAATTTTGCCCCAAGATAAGGTAAATTCCTGCAATTTTGCCACAAAATAAAGGAAATTTCTGGAATTTTGCCCCAAAATAAGGGGAATTTATGATTTTTGCCCCAAAATAAAGGGAATTTCTTCCTTTTGCCCCAAATTTAGGGGAATTTCTGCAATTTTGCCCCAAAATATGGGGAATTTCTGCCTTTTTGCCCGAAAATAATGGGAATGCATACATTTTGCCATAAAAAGGGAAACTTCTTCATTTTTGCTCCAAAATAAGGGGAATTTCTGCCTTCTTGCCTCTAAATAAGTGGAATTTCTTCTTTTTCCCCCAAAACAAAGGGAATTTCTGTCTTTTTTGCCCCAAATTAAGGGGAATTCCTGACTTATTACCCTGTAATAAGTGAAATTGCTGCAATTTTGCCCCAAAATAAGGGATATTTCTGCCTTTTTGCCCCCAAATAAGGGGAATTTCAGCCTTTTTCCCTCAAAATAAGGGGAATTTCTGCCTTTTTGCCCCAAAATAAGAAAAATTTTTGCTTTTTTTCTCTGAAATAAGTGAAATTTCTGCAATTTTGCCCTAAAATAAGGGAAATTTTTGCAATTTTTTCACATAATAAGAAAAATATCTGCAATTTTGCCGCAAAATAAGGGGAATTTCATCCTTTTTGCCCTAAAACAAAGGAAATTTCAGCCTTTTTACCTGAAAATAAGTGAAATTTCTGCAATTTTGCCCCAAATAAGGAAAATTTCTGCAATTTTGCCCCAAAATAAGGTAAATTCCTGCAATTTTGCCCCAAAAAAAGGAAATTTCTGGAATTTTGCCCCAAAATAATGGGAATTTCTGCCTTTTGCCCAAAAATAAGGGGAATTTCTGTACTTTTGCTCCAAAATACGGGGAATTTCTGCTTTTTTGCCCGAAAATAATGGGTATGCATACCTTTTTGCAATAAAAAGGGAAATTTCTTCATTTTTGCTCCAAAAAAGGGGAATTTCTGCCTTTTTGCCTCTAAAT
>NW_027667269.1:0-88000 GCF_963924665.1 Micromys minutus
TTGCCCCAAAATAAGAAAAATTTCTGCAATTTTGTACCAAAATAAAAGAAATTTCTGCCTTTTTGCCCAAAAATAAGTGAAATTTCTGCTTTTTTTTCTGAAATAAGTGAAATTTCTGCAATTTTGCCCCAAAATAAATGAAAATTCTGAGTTTTGCCTCAAAATAAGGGAAATTTCTCGAATTTTGCCCCAAAATAAGTGGAATTTCTGAGTTTTGCCCCAAAATAAGGAGAATTTCTGTTATTTTGACCCAACATATAGGGAATTTCTGCCTTTTTGCCCCACAATTATGGGAATATCTGCAATTTTGCTCGAAAATACGGGGAGTTTCTGCCTTTTTGCCTGAAAACAAGAAGAATGCATAACTTTTTGCCATAAAAAAGGGAAATTTCTTCATTTTTGCTCCAAAATAAGGGGAACTTCTGCTTTTTTTGCCTCTTAATAATTGGAATTTCTGTCTTTTCCCCCAAAACAAAGGGAATTTCCGTCTTTTTTGCTCCAAAATAAGGAAATTTTCTGACTTATTACCCTGAAGTAAGTGAAATTTCTGCAATTTTGCCCCAAAATAAGGGAAATTTCTGCCTTTTTGCGCCCAAATAAGGGGAATTTCAGCCTTTTTACCTCAAAATAAGGAGAATTTCTGCATTTTGGCTACAAAATATTTAGAATTTCTGCCATTTTGCTCCAAAATAAGGAAAACTTCTGCCTTTTTTCCTGAAATAAGTGAAATTTCTGCAATTTTGCCCCAAAATAAGTCAAATTTCTGCAATTTTGTCCCAAAATAAGTGAAATTTCTGAAATTTGGCCCAAAATAAGGGAAATTTCTGGAATTTTGCCCCAAAATAAGTGGAATTTCTGAGTTTTTCCCCAAAATGAGGAGAATTTCTGTCTCTTTGCCCTAACATATAGGGAATTTCTTTCTTTTTTCCCCACAATTAGGGGAATTTCTGCAATTTTGCGTCAAAATACAGGGAATTTCTGCCTTTTTGTCCGAAAATAAGAAGATGCATACCTTTTTGCCATAAAAAAGGGAAATTTCTTCATTTTTGCTCCAAAATAAGGGGAATTTCTGATTTTTGCCTCTAAATAAGTGGAATTTCTGTCTTTTTCCCCCAAAACAAAGGGAATTTTTGTCTTTTTTGCCCCAAAATAAGGAAAATTTCAGACTTATTACCTTGAAATAAGTGAAATTTCTGCAATTTTGCTCCAAAATAATTGAAATTTCTGAGTTTTGCCCCAAAATAAGGGGAATTTCTGCCTTTTTGCCCACAAATAAGGGGAATTTCAGCATTTTTACTTCAAAATAAGAGGAATTTCTGCATTTTTGCCCCAAAATATGGGAAATTTCTGCCTTATTGCCCATAATAAGAAAAATTTCTGCAATTTTGTACCAAAATAAAAGAAATTTCTGCCTTTTTGCCCCAAAATAAGAAAATTTCTGTTTTTTTTTCTGAAATAAGTGAAATTTCTGCAATTTTGCCCCAAAATAAGTGAAATTTCTGAGTTTTGCCCCAAAATAAGGAGAATTTCTGTCTTTTTGCCCCAACATATAGGGCATTTCTGCCTTTTTGCCCCACAATAAGGGAAATTTCTGCAATTTTGCTCCAAAAAACGGGGAATTTCTGCCTTTTTGCCCGAAAACAAGAAGAATGCATACCTTTTTGCCTTAAAAAAGGGAAATTTCTTTATTTTTGCTCCAAAATAAGGAGAATTTCTGCTTTTTTGCTTGTAAATAAGTGGAATTTCTGTTTTTTTCCCCCAAAACGAAGGGAATTTCTGTCTTTTTTGCCCCAAAATAAGGAAAATTTCTGACTTATTACCCTGAAATAAGTGAAATTTCTGCAATTTTGCCCCTAAATAAGGAAAATTTCTGCCTTTTTGCCCACAAATAAAGGGAATTTCAGCCTTTTTACCTCAAAATAAGGGGAATTTCTTCATTTTTGTTCCAAAATATGGGAAATTTCTGCCTTTTTGCCCCAAAATAAGAAAAATTTCTGCAATTTTGTACCAAAATGAAAGAAATTTCTGCCTTTTTGCCCCAAAATAAGTGAAATTTCTGCTTTTTTTACTGAAATAAGTGAAATTTCTGCAATATTGAACCAAAATAATTGAAAATTCTGAGTTTTGCCCCAAAATAAAGAGAATTTCTGTATTTTTGCCCTAATGTATAGGGAATTTCTGCCTTTTTGTCCCACAATTAAAGTAATTTCTGCCATTTTGCTCAAAATACAAGGAATTTCTGCCTTTTTGCCCGAAAATAAGAAAAATGCATACCTTTATGCCATAAAAAAGGAAAATTTCTTCATTTTTGCTCCAAAATAAGGGGAATTTCTGCTTTTCTGCCTCTAAATAAGTGGAATTTTTGTCTTTTTCCCCCAAAACAAAGGGAATTCCTGTCTTTTTAGCCCAAAAATAAGAAAAATTTCTGACTTATTACCCTGAAATAAGTGAAATTTCTGCAATTTTGCCCCAAAATGAGGGAAATTTCTGCCTTTTTGCCCCCAAATAAGAAAATATCAGCCTTTTTACCTTAAAATAAGGGAAATTTCTGCATTTTTGCCCCAAAATATGGGAAATTTCTGCCCTTTTGCCCCAAAATAAGAACAAATTCTGCAATTTTGTACCTAAATAAAAGAAATTTCTGACTTTTTGCCTCAAAAAAGAAAATTTCTGCTTTCTTTTCTGAAATAAGTGAAATTTATGCAATTTTGCCCCAAAATATGTGAAATTTCTGCAATTTTGCCCCAAAATAAGGGAAATTTCTGAGTTTTGCCCCAAAATAAGGAGAATTTCTGTCTTTTTGCCCCAACATATAAAGAATTTCGGCCTTTTTGCCCCACAATTAGGGGAGTTTCTTAAATTTTGCTCCAAAATACGGGGAATTTCTGCCTGTTTGCCCGAAAACAAGAAGAATGCATACCTTTTTGCCATAAAAAAGGGAAATTTCTTCATTTTTGCTCCAAAATAAGAGGAATTTCTGCTCTTTTGCCTCTAAATAAGTGGAATTTCTGTTTTTTTCCCCCAAAACAAATGGAATTTCTGTCTTTTTTGCCCCAAAATAAGGAAAATTTCTGACTTATTACCCTGAAATAAGTGAAATTTCTGCTATTTTGCCCCTAAATAAGGAAAATTTCTGCCTTTTTGCCCCCAAATAAAGGGAATTTCAGCATTTTTACCTCAAAATAAGGGGAATTTCTGCATTTTTGCCCCAAAATATGGAAAATTTCTGCCTTTTTGCCCCAAAATAAGAACAAATTCTGCAATTTTGTACCAAAATAAAAAAAATTTCTGCCTTTTTGCCCCAAAATAAGTGAAATTTCTGCTTTTTTTCTGAAATAAGTGAAATTTCTGCAATTTTGCTCCAAAATAATTGAAATTTCTTAGTTTTGCCCCAAAATAAGGGGAATTTCTGCCTTTTTGCCCCCAAATAAGGGGAATTTCAGCATTTTTACTTCAAAATAAGAGGAATTTCTGCATTTTTGCCCCAAAATATGGGAAATTTCTGCCTTATTGCCCATAATAAGAAAAATTTCTGCAATTTTGTACCAAAATAAAAGAAATTTCTTTCTTTTTGCCCCAAAATAAGAAAATTTCTGTTTTTTTCTGAAATAAGTGAAATTTCTGCAATTTTGCCCCAAAATAAGTGAAATTTCTGAGTTTTGCCCCAAAATAAGGAGAATTTCTGTCTTTTTGCCCCAACATATAGGGCATTTCTGCCTTTTTGCCCCACAATAAGGGAAATTTCTGCAATTTTGCTCCAAAAAACGGGGAATTTCTGCCTTTTTGCCCGAAAACAAGAAGAATGCATACCTTTTTGCCTTAAAAAAGGGAAATTTCTTTATTTTTGCTCCAAAATAAGGAGAATTTCTGCTTTTTTGCTTGTAAATAAGTGGAATTTCTGTTTTTTTCCCCAAAACGAAGGGAATTTCTGTCTTTTTTGCCCCAAAATATGGAAAATTTCTGCCTTTTTGCCCCAAAATAAGAACAAATTCTGCAATTTTGTACCAAAATAAAAAAAATTTCTGCCTTTTTGCCCCAAAATAAGTGAAATTTCTGCTTTTTTTCTGAAATAAGTGAAATTTCTGCAATTTTGCCCCAAAATAAGTGAAATTTCTGAGTTTTGCCCCAAAATAAGGAGAATTTCTGTCTTTTTGCCCCAACATATAGGGCATTTCTGCCTTTTTCCCCCACAATAAGGGAAATTTCTGCAATTTTGCTCCAAAAAACGAGGAATTTCTGCCTTTTTGCCCGAAAACAAGAAGAATGCATACCTTTTTGCCTTAAAAAAAGGAAATTTCTTTATTTTTGCTCCAAAATAAGGAGAATTTCTGCTTTTTTGCTTGTAAATAAGTGGAATTTCTGTTTTTTTTTCCCCAAAACGAAGGGAATTTCTGTCTTTTTTGCCCCAAAATAAGGAAAATTTCTGACTTATTACCCTGAAATAAGTGAAATTTCTGCAATTTTGCTCCAAAATAATTGAAATTTCTGAGTTTTGCCCGAAAATAAGGGGAATTTCTGCCTTTTTGCCCCCAAATAAGGGGAATTTCAGCATTTTTACTTCAAAATAAGAGGAATTTCTGCATTTTTGCCCCAAAATATGGGAAATTTCTGCCTTATTGCCCATAATAAGAAAAATTTCTGCAATTTTGTACCAAAATAAAAGAAATTTCTGCCTTTTTGCCCCAAAATAAAAAAATTTCTGTTTTTTTTCTGAAATAAGTGAAATTTCTGCAATTTTGCCCCAAAATAAGTGAAATTTCTGAGTTTTGCCCCAAAATAAGGAGAATTTCTGTCTTTTTGCCCCAACATACAGGGCATTTCTGCCTTTTTGCCCCACAATAAGGGAAATTTCTGCAATTTTGCTCCAAAAAACGAGGAATTTCTGCCTTTTTGCCCGAAAACAAGAAGAATGCATACCTTTTTGCCTTAAAAAAGGGAAATTTCTTTATTTTTGCTCCAAAATAAGGAAAATTTCTGCTTTTTTGCTTGTAAATAAGTGGAATTTCTGTTTTTTTTTCCCCCAAAACGAAGGGAATTTCTGTCTTTTTTGCCCCAAAATAAGGAAAATTTCTGACTTATTACCCTGAAATAAGTGAAATTTCTGCAATTTTGCCCCTAAATAAGGGAAATTTCTGCCTTTTTGCCCACAAATAAAGGGAATTTCAGCCTTTTTACCTCAAAATAAGGGGAATTTCTTCATTTTTGTTCCAAAATATGGGAAATTTCTGCCCTTTTGCCCCAAAATAAGAAAAATTTCTGCAATTTTGTACCAAAATAAAAGAAATTTCTGCCTTTTTGCCCAAAAATAAGTGAAATTTCTGCTTTTTTTCTGAAATAAGTCAAATTTCTGCAATTTTGCCCCAAAATAAATGAAAATTCTGAGTTTTGCCCCAAAATAAGGGAAATTTCTCGAATTTTGCCCCAAAATAAGTGGAATTTCTGAGTTTTGCCCCAAAATAAGGAGAATTTCTGTTATTTTGACCCAACATATAGGGAATTTCTGCCTTTTTGCCCAACAATTATGGGAATATCTGCAATTTTGCTCGAAAATACGGGGAGTTTCTGCCTTTTTGCCTGAAAACAAGAAGAATGCATAACTTTTTGCCATAAAAAGGGAAATTTCTTCATTTTTGCTCCAAAATAAGGGGAACTCCTGCTTTTTTTGCCTCTTAATAATTGGAATTTCTGTCTTTTTCCCCCAAAACAAAGGGAATTTCCGTCTTTTTTGCTCCAAAATAAGGAAATTTTCTGACTTATTACCCTGAAGTAAGTGAAATTTCTGCAATTTTGCCCCAAAATAAGGGAAATTTCTGCCTTTTTGCGCCCAAATAAGGGGAATTTCAGCCTTTTTACATCAAAATAAGGGGAATTTCTGCATTTTTGCTACAAAATATTTAGAATTTCTGCCTTTTTGCTCCAAAATAAGGAAAACTTCTGCCTTTTTTCCTGAAATAAGTGAAATTTCTGCAATTTTGCCCCAAAATAAGTGAAATTTCTGCAATTTTGTCCCAAAATAAGTGAAATTTCTGAAATTTGGCCCAAAATAAGGGAAATTTCTGGAATTTTGCCCCAAAATAAGTGGAATTTCTGAGTTTTTCCCCAAAATGAGGAGAATTTCTGTCTCTTTGCCCTAACATATAGGGAATTTCTTTCTTTTTGCCCCACAATTAGGGGAATTTCTGCAATTTTGCGTCAAAATACAGGGAATTTCTGCCTTTTTGCCCGAAAATAAGAAGAATGCATACCTTTTTGCCATAAAAAAGGGAAATTTCTTCATTTTTGCTCCAAAATAAGGGGAATTTCTGATTTTTTGCCTCTAAATAAGTGGAATTTCTGTATTTTTCCCCCAAAACAAAGGGAATTTTTGTCTTTTTTGCCCCAAAATTAGGAAAATTTCAGACTTATTACCCTGAAATAAGTGAAATTTCTGCAATTTTGCTCCAAAATAATTGAAATTTCTGAGTTTTGCCCCAAAATAAGGGGAATTTCTGCCTTTTTGCCCACAAATAAGGGGAATTTCAGCATTTTTACTTCAAAATAAGAGGAATTTCTGCATTTTTGCCCCAAAATATGGGAAATTTCTGCCTTATTGCCCATAATAAGAAAAATTTCTGCAATTTTGTACCAAAATAAAAGAAATTTCTGCCTTTTTGCCCCAAAATAAGAAAATTTCTGTTTTTTTTTCTGAAATAAGTGAAATTTCTGCAATTTTGCCCCAAAATAAGTGAAATTTCTGAGTTTTGCCCCAAAATAAGGAGAATTTCTGTCTTTTTGCCCCAACATATAGGGCATTTCTGCCTTTTTGCCCCACAATAAGGGAAATTTCTGCAATTTTGCTCCAAAAAACGGGGAATTTCTGCCTTTTTGCCCGAAAACAAGAAGAATGCATACCTTTTTGCCTTAAAAAAGGGAAATTTCTTTATTTTTGCTCCAAAATAAGGAGAATTTCTGCTTTTTTGCTTGTAAATAAGTGGAATTTCTGTTTTTTTCCCCCAAAACGAAGGGAATTTCTGTCTTTTTTGCCCCAAAATAAGGAAAATTTCTGACTTATTACCCTGAAATAAGTGAAATTTCTGCAATTTTGCCCCTAAATAAGGGAAATTTCTGCCTTTTTGCCCACAAATAAACGGAATTTCAGCCTTTTTACCTCAAAATAAGGGGAATTTCTTCATTTTTGTTCCAAAATATGGGAAATTTTCGCCTTTTTGCCCCAAAATAAGAAAAATTTCTGCAATTTTGTACCAAAATGAAAGAAATTTCTGCCTTTTTGCCCCAAAATAAGTGAAATTTCTGCTTTTTTTACTGAAATAAGTGAAATTTCTGCAATATTGAACCAAAATAAGTGAAAATTCTGAGTTTTGCCCCAAAATAAAGAGAATTTCTGTATTTTTGCCCTAATGTATAGGGAATTTCTGCCTTTTTGTCCCACAATTAAAGTAATTTCTGCCATTTTGCTCAAAATACAAGGAATTTCTGCCTTTTTGCCCGAAAATAAGAAAAATGCATACCTTTTTGCCATAAAAAAGGAAAATTTCTTCATTTTTGCTCCAAAATAAGGGGAATTTCTGCTTTTCTGCCTCTAAATAAGTGGAATTTCTGTCTATTTCCCCCAAAACAAAGGGAATTCCTGTCTTTTTAGCCCAAAAATAAGAAAAATTTCTGACTTATTACCCTGAAATAAGTGAAATTTCGGCAATTTTTCCCCAAAATGAGGGAAAATTCTGCCTTTTTGCCCCCAAATAAGAAAATATCAGCCTTTTTACCTTAAAATAAGGGAAATTTCTGCATTTTTGCCCCAAAATATGGGAAATTTCTGCCCTTTTGCCCCAAAATAAGAACAAATTCTGCAATTTTGTACCTAAATAAAAGAAATTTCTGACTTTTTGCCTCAAAAAAGAAAATTTCTGCTTTTTTTTCTGAAATAAGTGAAATTTATGCAATTTTGCCCCAAAATATGTGAAATTTCTGCAATTTTGCCCCAAAATAAGGGAAATTTCTGAGTTTTGCCCCAAAATAAGGAGAATTTCTGTCTTTTTGCCCCAACATATAAAGAATTTCGGCCTTTTTGCCCCACAATTAGGGGAGTTTCTTAAATTTTGCTCCAAAATACGGGGAATTTCTGCCTGTTTGCCCGAAAACAAGAAGAATGCATACCTTTTTGCCATAAAAAAGGGAAATTTCTTCATTTTTGCCCAAAATAAGAGGAATTTCTGCTCTTTTGCCTCTAAATAAGTGGAATTTCTGTTTTTTTCCCCCAAAACAAATGGAATTTCTGTCTTTTTTGCCCCAAAATAAGGAAAATTTCTGACTTATTACCCTGAAATAAGTGAAATTTCTGCTATTTTGCCCCTAAATAAGGAAAATTTCTGCCTTTTTGCCCCCAAATAAAGGGAATTTCAGCCTTTTTACCTCAAAATAAGGGGAATTTCTGCATTTTTGCCCCAAAATATGGAAAATTTCTGCCTTTTTGCCCCAAAATAAGAACAAATTCTGCAATTTTGTACCAAAATAAAAAAAATTTCTGCCTTTTTGCCCCAAAATAAGTGAAATTTCTGCTTTTTTTCTGAAATAAGTGAAATTTCTGCAATTTTGCTCCAAAATAATTGAAATTTCTGAGTTTTGCCCCAAAATAAGGGGAATTTCTGCCTTTTTGCCCCCAAATAAGGGGAATTTCAGCATTTTTACTTCAAAATAAGAGGAATTTCTGCATTTTTGCCCCAAAATATGGGAAATTTCTGCCTTATTGCCCATAATAAGAAAAATTTCTGCAATTTTGTACCAAAATAAAAGAAATTTCTGCCTTTTTGCCCCAAAATAAGAAAATTTCTGTTTTTTTTCTGAAATAAGTGAAATTTCTGCAATTTTGCCCCAAAATAAGTGAAATTTCTGAGTTTTGCCCCAAAATAAGGAGAATTTCTGTCTTTTTGCCCCAACATACAGGGCATTTCTGCCTTTTTGCCCCACAATAAGGGAAATTTCTGCAATTTTGCTCCAAAAAACGAGGAATTTCTGCCTTTTTGCCCGAAAACAAGAAGAATGCATACCTTTTTGCCTTAAAAAAGGGAAATTTCTTTATTTTTGCTCCAAAATAAGGAAAATTTCTGCTTTTTTGCTTGTAAATAAGTGGAATTTCTGTTTTTTTTCCCCCAAAACGAAGGGAATTTCTGTCTTTTTTGCCCCAAAATAAGGAAAATTTCTGACTTATTACCCTGAAATAAGTGAAATTTCTGCAATTTTGCCCCTAAATAAGGGAAATTTCTGCCTTTTTGCCCACAAATAAAGGGAATTTCAGCCTTTTTACCTCAAAATAAGGGGAATTTCTTCATTTTTGTTCCAAAATATGGGAAATTTCTGCCCTTTTGCCCCAAAATAAGAAAAATTTCTGCAATTTTGTACCAAAATAAAAGAAATTTCTGCCTTTTTGCCCAAAAATAAGTGAAATTTCTGCTTTTTTTCTGAAATAAGTCAAATTTCTGCAATTTTGCCCCAAAATAAATGAAAATTCTGAGTTTTGCCCCAAAATAAGGGAAATTTCTCGAATTTTGCCCCAAAATAAGTGGAATTTCTGAGTTTTGCCCCAAAATAAGGAGAATTTCTGTTATTTTGACCCAACATATAGGGAATTTCTGCCTTTTTGCCCAACAATTATGGGAATATCTGCAATTTTGCTCGAAAATACGGGGAGTTTCTGCCTTTTTGCCTGAAAACAAGAAGAATGCATAACTTTTTGCCATAAAAAAGGGAAATTTCTTCATTTTTGCTCCAAAATAAGGGGAACTCCTGCTTTTTTTGCCTCTTAATAATTGGAATTTCTGTCTTTTTCCCCCAAAACAAAGGGAATTTCCGTCTTTTTTGCTCCAAAATAAGGAAATTTTCTGACTTATTACCCTGAAGTAAGTGAAATTTCTGCAATTTTGCCCCAAAATAAGGGAAATTTCTGCCTTTTTGCGCCCAAATAAGGGGAATTTCAGCCTTTTTACATCAAAATAAGGGGAATTTCTGCATTTTTGCTACAAAATATTTAGAATTTCTGCCTTTTTGCTCCAAAATAAGGAAAACTTCTGCCTTTTTTCCTGAAATAAGTGAAATTTCTGCAATTTTGCCCCAAAATAAGTGAAATTTCTGCAATTTTGTCCCAAAATAAGTGAAATTTCTGAAATTTGGCCCAAAATAAGGGAAATTTCTGGAATTTTGCCCCAAAATAAGTGGAATTTCTGAGTTTTTCCCCAAAATGAGGAGAATTTCTGTCTCTTTGCCCTAACATATAGGGAATTTCTTTCTTTTTGCCCCACAATTAGGGGAATTTCTGCAATTTTGCGTCAAAATACAGGGAATTTCTGCCTTTTTGCCCGAAAATAAGAAGAATGCATACCTTTTTGCCATAAAAAAGGGAAATTTCTTCATTTTTGCTCCAAAATAAGGGGAATTTCTGATTTTTTGCCTCTAAATAAGTGGAATTTCTGTCTTTTTCCCCCAAAACAAAGGGAATTTTTGTCTTTTTTGCCCCAAAATAAGGAAAATTTCAGACTTATTACCCTGAAATAAGTGAAATTTCTGCAATTTTGCCCCAAAATAAGTGAAATTTCTGAGTTTTGCCCCAAAATAAGGAGAATTTCTGTCTTTTTGCCCCAACATATAGGGCATTTCTGCCTTTTTGCCCCACAATAAGGGAAATTTCTGCAATTTTGCTCCAAAAAACGGGGAATTTCTGCCTTTTTGCCCGAAAACAAGAAGAATGCATACCTTTTTGCCTTAAAAAAGGGAAATTTCTTTATTTTTGCTCCAAAATAAGGAGAATTTCTGCTTTTTTGCTTGTAAATAAGTGGAATTTCTGTTTTTTTCCCCCAAAACGAAGGGAATTTCTGTCTTTTTTGCCCCAAAATAAGGAAAATTTCTGACTTATTACCCTGAAATAAGTGAAATTTCTGCAATTTTGCCCGTAAATAAGGGAAATTTCTGCCTTTTTGCCCACAAATAAAGGGAATTTCAGCCTTTTTACCTCAAAATAAGGGGAATTTCTTCATTTTTGTTCCAAAATATGGGAAATTTTCGCCTTTTTGCCCCAAAATAAGAAAAATTTCTGCAATTTTGTACCAAAATGAAAGAAATTTCTGCCTTTTTGCCCCAAAATAAGTGAAATTTCTGCTTTTTTTACTGAAATAAGTGAAATTTCTGCAATATTGAACCAAAATAAGTGAAAATTCTGAGTTTTGCCCCAAAATAAAGAGAATTTCTGTATTTTTGCCCTAATGTATAGGGAATTTCTGCCTTTTTGTCCCACAATTAAAGTAATTTCTGCCATTTTGCTCAAAATACAAGGAATTTCTGCCTTTTTGCCCGAAAATAAGAAAAATGCATACCTTTTTGCCATAAAAAAGGAAAATTTCTTCATTTTTGCTCCAAAATAAGGGGAATTTCTGCTTTTCTGCCTCTAAATAAGTGGAATTTCTGTCTATTTCCCCCAAAACAAAGGGAATTCCTGTCTTTTTAGCCCAAAAATAAGAAAAATTTCTGACTTATTACCCTGAAATAAGTGAAATTTCGGCAATTTTTCCCCAAAATGAGGGAAAATTCTGCCTTTTTGCCCCCAAATAAGAAAATATCAGCCTTTTTACCTTAAAATAAGGGAAATTTCTGCATTTTTGCCCCAAAATATGGGAAATTTCTGCCCTTTTGCCCCAAAATAAGAACAAATTCTGCAATTTTGTACCTAAATAAAAGAAATTTCTTACTTTTTGCCTCAAAAAAGAAAATTTCTGCTTTTTTTTCTGAAATAAGTGAAATTTATGCAATTTTGCCCCAAAATATGTGAAATTTCTGCAATTTTGCCCCAAAATAAGGGAAATTTCTGAGTTTTGCCCCAAAATAAGGAGAATTTCTGTCTTTTTGCCCCAACATATAAAGAATTTCGGCCTTTTTGCCCCACAATTAGGGGAGTTTCTTAAATTTTGCTCCAAAATACGGGGAATTTCTGCCTGTTTGCCCGAAAACAAGAAGAATGCATACCTTTTTGCCATAAAAAAGGGAAATTTCTTCATTTTTGCCCAAAATAAGAGGAATTTCTGCTCTTTTGCCTCTAAATAAGTGGAATTTCTGTTTTTTTCCCCCAAAACAAATGGAATTTCTGTCTTTTTTGCCCCAAAATAAGGAAAATTTCTGACTTATTACCCTGAAATAAGTGAAATTTCTGCTATTTTGCCCCTAAATAAGGAAAATTTCTGCCTTTTTGCCCCCAAATAAAGGGAATTTCAGCCTTTTTACCTCAAAATAAGGGGAATTTCTGCATTTTTGCCCCAAAATATGGAAAATTTCTGCCTTTTTGCCCCAAAATAAGAACAAATTCTGCAATTTTGTACCAAAATAAAAAAAATTTCTGCCTTTTTGCCCCAAAATAAGTGAAATTTCTGCTTTTTTTCTGAAATAAGTGAAATTTCTGCAATTTTGCTCCAAAATAATTGAAATTTCTGAGTTTTGCCCCAAAATAAGGGGAATTTCTGCCTTTTTGCCCCCAAATAAGGGGAATTTCAGCATTTTTACTTCAAAATAAGAGGAATTTCTGCATTTTTGCCCCAAAATATGGGAAATTTCTGCCTTATTGCCCATAATAAGAAAAATTTCTGCAATTTTGTACCAAAATAAAAGAAATTTCTGCCTTTTTGCCCCAAAATAAGAAAATTTCTGTTTTTTTTCTGAAATAAGTGAAATTTCTGCAATTTTGCCCCAAAATAAGTGAAATTTCTGAGTTTTGCCCCAAAATAAGGAGAATTTCTGTCTTTTTGCCCCAACATATAGGGCATTTCTGCCTTTTTGCCCCACAATAAGGGAAATTTCTGCAATTTTGCTCCAAAAAACGGGGAATTTCTGCCTTTTTGCCCGAAAACAAGAAGAATGCATACCTTTTTGCCTTAAAAAAGGGAAATTTCTTTATTTTTGCTCCAAAATAAGGAGAATTTCTGCTTTTTTGCTTGTAAATAAGTGGAATTTCTGTTTTTTTCCCCCAAAACGAAGGGAATTTCTGTCTTTTTTGCCCCAAAATATGGAAAATTTCTGCCTTTTTGACCCAAAATAAGAACAAATTCTGCAATTTTGTACCAAAATAAGAAAAATTTCTGCCTTTTTGCCCCAAAATAAGTGAAATTTCTGCTTTTTTTCTGAAATAAGTGAAATTTCTGCAATTTTGCCCCAAAATAAGTGAAATTTCTGAGTTTTGCCCCAAAATAAGGAGAATTTCTGTCTTTTTGCCCCAACATATAGGGCATTTCTGCCTTTTTGCCCCACAATAAGGGAAATTTCTGCAATTTTGCTCCAAAAAACAAGGAATTTCTGCCTTTTTGCCCGAAAACAAGAAGAATGCATACCTTTTTGCCTTAAAAAAGGGAAATTTCTTTATTTTTGCTCCAAAATAAGGAGAATTTCTGCTTTTTTGCTTGTAAATAAGTGGAATTTCTGTTTTTTTTTTCCCCAAAACGAAGGGAATTTCTGTCTTTTTTGCCCCAAAATAAGGAAAATTTCTGACTTATTACCCTGAAATAAGTGAAATTTCTGCAATTTTGCTCCAAAATAATTGAAATTTCTGAGTTTTGCCCCAAAATAAGGGGAATTTCTGCCTTTTTGCCCCCAAATAAGGGGAATTTCAGCATTTTTACTTCAAAATAAGAGGAATTTCTGCATTTTTGCACCAAAATATGGGAAATTTCTGCCTTATTGCCCATAATAAGAAAAATTTCTGCAATTTTGTACCAAAATAAAAGAAATTTCTGCCTTTTTGCCCCAAAATAAGAAAATTTCTGTTTTTTTTCTGAAATAAGTGAAATTTCTGCAATTTTGCCCCAAAATAAGTGAAATTTCTGAGTTTTGCCCCAAAATAAGGAGAATTTCTGTCTTTTTGCCCCAACATATAGGGCATTTCTGCCTTTTTGCCCCACAATAAGGGAAATTTCTGCAATTTTGCTCCAAAAAACGAGGAATTTCTGCCTTTTTGCCCGAAAACAAGAAGAATGCATACCTTTTTGCCTTAAAAAAGGGAAATTTCTTTATTTTTGCTCCAAAATAAGGAAAATTTCTGCTTTTTTGCTTGTAAATAAGTGGAATTTCTGTTTTTTTTCCCCCAAAACGAAGGGAATTTCTGTCTTTTTTGCCCCAAAATAAGGAAATTTTCTGACTTATTACCCTGAAATAAGTGAAATTTCTGCAATTTTGCCCCTAAATAAGGGAAATTTCTGCCTTTTTGCCCACAAATAAAGGGAATTTCAGCCTTTTTTCCTCAAAATAAGGGGAATTTCTTCATTTTTGTTCCAAAATATGGGAAATTTCTGCCTTTTTGCCCCAAAATAAGAAAAATTTCTGCAATTTTGTACCAAAATGAAAGAAATTTCTGCCTTTTTGCCCCAAAATAAGTGAAATTTCTGCTTTTTTTACTGAAATAAGTGAAATTTCTGCAAATTTGAACCAAAATAAGTGAAAATTCTGAGTTTTGCCCCAAAATAAGGAGAATTTCTGTATTTTTGCCCTAATGTATAGGGAATTTCTGCCTTTTTGTCCCACAATTAAAGGAATTTCTGCAATTTTGCTCAAAATACGGGGAATTTCTGCCTTTTTGCCCGAAAATAAGAAAAATGCATACCTTTTTGCCATAAAAAAGGAAAATTTCTTCATTTTTGCTCCAAAATAAGGGGAATTTCTGCTTTTCTGCCTCTAAATAAGTGGAATTTCTGTCTATTTCCCCCCAAACAAAGGGAATTCCTGTCTTTTTAGCCCAAAAATAAGAAAAATTTCTGACTTATTACCCTGAAATAAGTGAAATTTCGGCAATTTTTCCCCAAAATGAGGGAAAATTCTGCCTTTTTGCCCCCAAATAAGAAAATATCAGCCTTTTTACCTTAAAATAAGGGAAATTTCTGCATTTTTGCCCCAAAATATGGGAAATTTCTGCCCTTTTGCCCCAAAATAAGAACAAATGCTGCAATTTTGAACCTAAATAAAAGAAATTTCTGACTTTTTGCCTCAAAAAAGAAAATTTCTGCTTTTTTTTCAGAAATAAGTGAAATTTATGCAATTTTGCCCCAAAATATGTGAAATTTCTGCAATTTTGCCCCAAAATAAGGGAAATTTCTGAGTTTTGCCCCAAAATAAGGAGAATTTCTGTCTTTTTGCCCCAACATATAAAGAATTTCGGCCTTTTTCTCCACAATTAGGGAGTTTCTTAAATTTTGCTCAAAAATACGGGGAATTTCTGCCTGTTTGCCCGAAAACAAGAAGAATGCATACCTTTTTGCCATAAAAAAGGGAAATTTCTTCATTTTTGCTCCAAAATAAGAGGAATTTCTGCTCTTTTGCCTCTAAATAAGTGGAATTTCTGTTTTTTTCCCCCAAAACAAATGGAATTTCTGTCTTTTTTGCCCCAAAATAAGGAAAATTTCTGACTTATTACCCTGAAATAAGTGTAATTTCTGCTATTTTGCCCCTAAATAAGGGAAATTTCTGCATTTTTGCCCCCAAATAAAGGGAATTTCAGCCTTTTTACCACAAAATAAGGGGAATTTCTGCATTTTTGCCCCAAAATATGGAAAATTTCTGCCTTTTTGCCCCAAAATAAGAACAAATTCTGCAATTTTGTACCAAAATAAAAAAAATTTCTGCCTTTTTGCCCCAAAATAAGTGAAATTTCTGCTTTTTTTCTGAAATAAGTGAAATTTCTGCAATTTTGCCCCCAAATATGTGAAATTTCTGCAATTTTGCCCCAAAATAAGGGAAATTTCTGAGTTTTGCCCCAAAATAAGGAGAATTTCTGTCTTTTTGCCCCAACATATAGGGAATTTCTGCCTTTTTGCCCCACAATTAGGGGAATTTCTGCAATTTTGCTCCAAAATACAAGGAATTTCTGCCTTTTTGCCCGAAAATAAGAAGAATGCATACCTTTTTGCCATAAAAAAGGGAAATTTCTTCATTTTTGCTATAAAATAAGGGGAATTTCTGCTTTTTTGCCTCTAAATAAGTGAAATTTTTGTCTTTTTCTCCCAAAACAAAGGGAATTTCTGTCTTTTTTGCCCCAATTAAGAAAATTTCTGACTTATTACCCTGAAATAAATGAAATTTCTGAAATTTTGCCCCAAAATAAGTGAAATTTCTGCAATTTTGCCCCAAAATAAGTGAAATCTCTGCAATTTTGCCCCAAAATAAGGGAAATTTCCTGAATTTTTTTCCAAAATAAGTGGAATTTCTGAGTTTTGCCCCAAAATAAGTGGAATTTCTGTCTTTTTTCCCCAACATATAGGCAATTTCTGCCTTTTTGCCCAACAATTAGGGGAATTTCTGCAATTTTGCTCCAAAATACGGGGAATTTCTGCGTTTTTGCCCAAAAATAAGAAGAATGCATACCTTTTTGCCATAAAAAGGAAATCTCTTCATTTTTGCTCCAAAATAAGGGGAATTTCTGCTTTTTTGCCTCTAAATAAGTGGAATTTTTGTCTTTTTCTCCCAAAACAAAGGGAATTTCTCTCTTTTTTGCCCCAAAATTAAGAAAATTTCTGACTTATTACCCTGAAATAAATGAAATTTCTGAAATTTTGCCCCAAAATAAGGGAAATTTCTGCATTTTTGCCCCTAAAGAAGGGGAATTTCAGCCTTTTTACCTCAAAATAAGAAGAATTTCTGCATTTTTGCCCCAAAATATTGGAAATTTCTGCCTTTTTGCCCCAAAACAAAAAAATTTCTGCTTTTTTTTCTGAAATAAGTGAAATTTCTGCAATTTTGCCCCAAAATAAGTGAAAATTCTGAGTTTTGCTCCCAAATAAGGAGAATTTCTGTATTTTTGTTCCAATATATAGGGAATTTCTGCCTTTTGCCCCACAATTAAAGGAATTTCTGCAATTTTGCTGTAAAATACGGGGATTTTCTGCCTTTTTGCCTGAAAATAAAAAGAATGCATATCTTTTTGCCATAAAAAAGGGAAATTTTTTCCTTTTTTCTCCAAAATAAGGGGAATTTCTGCTTTTTTGGCTCTAAATAAGTGGAATTTCTGTTTTTTTCCCCCAAAACAAAGGGAATTTCTTCTTTTTTGCCCCAAAATAAGGAAAATTTCTGACTTATTACCCTGAAAGAAGTGAAATTTCTGCAATTTTGCCCCAATATGAGGAAAATTACTGCCTTTTTGTCCCCAAATAAGGGGAATTTCAGCCTTTTTAACTCAAAATAATAGGATTTTCTGCATTTTTGCCTCAAAATATGGGAAATTTCTGCCTTTTTGACCCAAAATGAGAACAATTTCTGCAATTTTCTACCAAAATAAAAGAAATTTCTGCCTTTTTGCCCCAAAATGAGAAAATTTCTGCTTTTTTTTCTGAAATACGTTAAATTTCTGCAATTTTGCCCTAAAATAAGTGAAATTTCTGAGTTTTGCCCCAAAATAAGGAGAATTTCTCTCTTTTTGCCTCAACATATAGGGAATTTCTGCCTTTTGGCCCAGAATTAGGGGGATTTCTGCAATTTTGCTCCAAAAAACGAAAAATTTCTGTCTTTTTGCCAGAAAATAAGAAGAATGCATACCTTTTTGCCATCAAAAAGGGAAATTTCTTCATTTTTGCTCCAAAATAAGGGGAATTTCTGCTTTTTTGCCTCTAAATAAGTGGAATTTCTGTCTTTTTACCCCAATACAAAGGGAATTTCTGTATTTTTGCACCAAAATAAAGATAATTTCTGACTTATTATTCTGAATTAAGTGAAATTTCTGCAATTTTGCCCCAAAATAAGGGAAATTTCTGCCTTTTTGCCCCCAAATAAGGGGAATTTCAGCCTTTTTACCTCAAAATAAGGGGAATTTCTGCATTTTTGCCCCAAAATATGGGAAATGTCTGCCTTTTTGACCCAAAATAAGGAAAATTTCTGCAATTTTGTACCAAAATAAAAGACATATCTGCCTTTTTGCCCCAAAATTAGAAAATTTCTGCTTTTTTTTTTGGAAATAAGTGAAATTTCTGCAATTTTGCCCCAAAATAATTGAAATTTCTAAGTTTTGCCCCAAAATAAAGGAAATTTCTGCCTTTTTGCCACCAAATAAGGGGAAGTTCAGCATTTTTACCTTAAAATAAGGGGAATTTCTGCATTTTTGCCCCAAAATATGAGAAATTTCTGCCTTTTTCCCAAAATAAGAAAAATTTCTGCAATTTTGTACCAAAATAAAAGAAATTTCTGCCTTTTTGCCCTCAAATAAAGGGAATTTCAGCCTTTATACCTCAAAATAAGAGGAATTTCTGCATTTTTGCCCCAAAATATGGGAAATTTCTGCCATTTTGCCCCAAAATAAGAAAAATTTCTGCAATTTTGTACCAAAATAGAAGAAATTTCTGCCTTTTTCCCCAAAATAAGTGAAATTTCTGCTTTTTTTCTGAAATAAGTGAAATTTCTGCAATTTTGCCCCAAAATAAGTGAAAATTCTGAGTTTTGCCCCAAAATAAGGAGAATTTCTCTATTTTTACCCTAATATATAGGGAATTTCTGCCTTTTTGTACCACAATTGAAGGAATTTCTGCAATTTTGCTCCCAATATGGGGAATTTCTGCCTTTTTGCCTGAAAATAAGAAAAATGCATACCTTTTTGCCATAAAAAAGGAAAATTTTTTCATTTTTGCTCCAAAATAAGGGGAATTTCTGCTTTTTTGCCTCTAAATAAGTGGAATTTCTGTCTTTTTCCCCCAAAACAAAGGGAATTTCTGTCTTTTTTGCCCCAAAATAAGGAAAATTTCTGACTTATTACCCTGAAATAAGTGAAATTTCTGCAATTTTGCCCCAAAATGAGGAAAATTTCTGCCTATTTGCTCCCAAATAAAAGAAATTTCAGCCTTTTTACCACAAAATAAGGGGAATTTCTGCATTTTTGCCCCAAAATATGGGAAATTTCTGCGTTTTTGCCCCCAAATAAGAACAATTTCTGCAATTTTGTACCAAAATAAAAGAAATATCTGACTTTTTGCCACAAAAAAGAAAAGTTCTGCTTTTTTTTACTGACATAAGTGAAATTTCTGCAATTTTGCCTCAAAATAAGTTAAATTTCTGCAATTTCACCCCAAAATAAGAGAAATTTCTGGAATTTTGCCCCAAAATAAGTGGAATTTCTGAGTTTTGCCCCAAAATAAGTGAAATTTCTGTCTTTTTGCCCCAACATATAGGGAATTTCTGCCTTTTTGCCCCACAATTAGGGGAATTTCTGCAATTTTGCGCCAAAAGAGAGGGAATTTCTGACTTTTTGCCCGAAAAAGAAGAAGAATGCATACCTTTTTGCCATAAAAAAGGGAAATTTCTTCATTTTTGCTAGAAAATAAGGTGAATTTCTGCTTTTTTGCCTCTTAATAAGTGGAATTTCTGTGTTTTTCCCCCAAAACAAAAGGAATTTATGTATTTTTTGCCCCAAAATAAGGAAAATTTCTGACTTATTACCCTGAAGTAAGTGAAATTTCTGCAATTTTGCCCCAAAATAAGTGAAATTTCTGAGTGTTGCCCCAAAATAAGGAAAATTTCTGTCTTTTTGCCCCAACATATAGGAAATTTCTGCCTTTTTGCCCCACAATTAGGGGAATTTCTGCAATTTTGCTCCAAAATACGGGGAATTTCTGCCTTTTTGTCCGAAAATAAGAAGAATGCATACCTTTTTGCCATAAAAAAGGGAAATTTCTTTATTTTTGCTCCAAAATAAGGGGAATTTCTGCTTTTTTGCTTGTAAATAAGTGAAATTTCGGTTTTTTTACCCCAAAGCAAAGGGAATTTCTGTCTTTTTTGCCCCAAAATAAGGAAAATTTCTGACTTATTACCCTGAAATAAGTGAAATTTCTTCAATTTTGCCCCTAAATAAGGGAAATTTCTGCCTTTTTGCCCTCAAATAAAGGGATTTTCAGCCTTTATACCTCAAAATAAGAGGAATTTCTGCATTTTTGCCCCAAAATATGGGAAATTTCTGCCTTTTTGCCCCAAAATAAGAAAAATTTCTGCAATTTTGTACCAAAATAAAAGAAATTTCTGCCTTTTTGCCCCAAAATAAGTGAAATTTCTGCTTTTTTTCTGAAATAAATGAAATTTCTGCAATTTTGCCCCAAAATAAGTGAAAATTCTGCTTTTTTCTGAAATAAATGAAATTACTGCAATTTTGCCCCAAAATAAGTGAAAATTCTGAGTTTTGCCCCAAAATAAGGAGAATTTCTCTATTTTTGCCCTAATATATAGGGAATTTCTGCCTTTTTGTACCACAATTGAAGGAATTTCTGCAATTTTGCTCCCAATACGGGGAATTTCTGCCTTTTTGCCTGAAAATAAGAAAAATGCATACCTTTTTGCCATAAAAAAGGAAAATTTCTTCATTTTTGCTCCAAAATAAGGGGAATTTCTGCATTTTTGCCTCTTAATAAGTGGAATTTCTGTCTTTTTCCCCCAAAACAAAGGGAATTTCTGTCTTTTTTGCCCCAAAATAAGGAAATTTCTGACTTATTACCCTGAAATAAGTGAAATTTCTGCAATTTTGCCCCAAAGTGAGGAAAATTTCTGCCTTTTTGCCCCCAAATTAAAGAAATTTCAGCCTTTTTACCACAAAATAAGGGGAATTTCTGCATTTTTGCCCCAAAATATGGGAAATTTCTGCGTTTTTGCCCCCAAATAAGAACAATTTCTGCAATTTTGTACCAAAATAAAAGAAATATCTGACTTTTTGCCACAAAAAAGAAAAGTTCTGTTTTTTTTTACTGACATAAGTGAAATTTCTGCAATTTTGCCCCAAAATAAGTGAAATTTCTGCAATTTCGTCCCAAAATAAGAGAAATTTCTGGAATTTTGCCCCAAAATAAGTGGAATTTCTGAGTTTTGCCCCAAAATAAGGAGAATTTCTGCCTTTTTGCCCCAACATATAGGGAATTTCTGCCTTTTTGCCCCACAATTAGGGGAATTTCTGCAATTTTGCTCCAAAAGAGAGGGAATTTCTGACTTTTTGCCCGAAAAATAAGAAGAATGCATACCTTTTTGCCATAAAAAAGGGAAATTTCTTCATTTTTGCTCCAAAATAAGGGGAATTTCTGCTTTTTTGCCTCTTAATAAGTGGAATTTCTGTCTTTTTCCCCCCAAACAAAGGGAATTTATGTCTTTTTTGCCCCAAAATAAGAAAAAATTTCTGACTTATTACCCTGAAGTAAGTGAAATTTCTGCAATTTTGCCCCAAAAATAAGTGAAATTTCTGAGTGTTGCCCCAAAATAAGGAAAATTTCTGTCTTTTTGCCCCAACATATAGGGAATTTCTGCCTTTTTGCCCCACAATTAGGGGAATTTCTGCAATTTTGCTCCAAAATACGGGGAATTTCTGCCTTTTTGTCCGAAAATAAGAAGAATGCATACCTTTTTGCCATAAAAAAGGGAAATTTCTTTATTTTTGCTCCAAAATAAGGGGAATTTCTGCTTTTTTGCTTGTAAATAAGTGGAATTTCTGTTTTTTTACCCCAAAGCAAAGGGAATTTCTGTTTTTTTGCCCCAAAATAAGGAAAATTTCTGACTTATTACCCTGAAATAAGTGAAATTTCTTTAATTTTGCCCCTAAATAAGGGAAATTTCTGCCTTTTTGCCCTCAAATAAAGGGATTTTCAGCCTTTATACCTCAAAATAAGAGGAATTTCTGCATTTTTGCCCCAAAATATGGGAAATTTCTGCCTTTTTGCCCCAAAATAAGAAAAATCTGCAATTTTGTACCAAAATAAAAGAAATTTCTGCCTTTTTGCCCCAAAATAAGAGAAATTTCTGCTTTTTTTCTGAAATAAATGAAATTTCTGCAATTTTGCCCCAAAATAAGTGAAAATTCTGAGTTTTGCCCCAAAATAAGGAGAATTTCTCTCTTTTTGCCCTAATATATAGGGAATTTCTGCCTTTTTGTCCCACAATTGAAGGAATTTCTGCAATTTTGCTCCCAATACGGGGAATTTCTGCCTTTTTGCCTGAAAATAAGAAAAATGCATAGCTTTTTGCCATAAAAAAGGAAAATTTCTTCATTTTTGCTCCAAAATAAGGGGAATTTCTGCATTTTTGCCTCTTAATAAGTGGAATTTCTGTCTTTTTCCCCCAAAACAAAGGGAATTTCTGTCTTTTTTGCCCCAAAATAAGGAAAATTTCTGACTTATTACCCTGAAATAAGTGAAATTTATGCAATTTTGCCCCAAAATGAGGAAAATTTCTGCCTTTTTGCCCCCAAATTAAAGAAATTTCAGCCTTTTTACCACAAAATAAGAGGAATTTCTGCATTTTTGCCCCAAAATATGGGAAATTTCTGCGTTTTTGCCCCCAAATAAGAACAATTTCTGCAATTTTGTACCAAAATAAAAGAAATATCTGACTTTTTGCCACAAAAAAGAAAAGTTCTGCTTTTTTTTACTGACATAAGTGAAATTTCTGCAATTTTCCCCAAAATAAGTGAAATTTCTGCAATTTCGCCCCAAAATAAGAGAAATTTCTGGAATTTTGCCCCAAAATAAGTGGAATTTCTGAGTTTTGCCCCAAAATAAGTGAAATTTCTGTCTTTTTGCCCCAACATATAGGGAATTTCTGCCTTTTTGCCACACAATTAGGGGAATTTCTGCAATTTTGCTCCAAAAGAGAGGGAATTTCTGACTTTTTGCCCGAAAAATAAGAAGAATGCATACCTTTTTGCCATAAAAAAGGGAAATTTCTTCATTTTTGCTCCAAAATAAGGGGAATTTCTGCTTTTTTGCCTCTTAATAAGTGGAATTTCTGTCTTTTTCCCCCAAAACAAAGGGAATTTATGTATTTTTTGCCCCAAAATAAGGAAAATTTCTGACTTATTACCCTGAAGTAAGTGAAATTTCTGCAATTTTGCCCCAAAATAAGTGAAATTTCTGAGTGTTGCCCCAAAATAAGGAAAATTTCTGTCTTTTTGCCCCTACATATAGGAAATTTCTGCCTTTTTGCCCCACAATTAGGGGAATTTCTGCAATTTTGCTCTAAAATACGGGGAATTTCTGCCTTTTTGTCCGAAAATAAGAAGAATGCATACCTTTTTGCCATAAAAAAGGGAAATTTCTTTATTTTTGCTCCAAATAAGGGGAATTTCTGCTTTTTTGCTTGTAAATAAGTGGAATTTCTGTTTTTTTACCCCAAAGCAAAGGGAATTTCTGTCTTTTTTGCCCCAAAATAAAGAAAATTTCTGACTTATTACCCTGAAATAAGTGAAATTTCTTCAATTTTGTCCCTAAATAAGGGAAATTTCTGCCTTTTTGCCCTCAAATAAAGGGATTTTCAGCCTTTATACCTCAAAATAAGGGGAATTTCTTCATTTTTGTTCCAAAATATGGGAAATTTCTGCCTTTTTGCCCCAAAATAAGTGAAATTTCTGCTTTTTTCTGAAATAATGAAATTTCTGCAATTTTGCCCCAAAATAAGTGAAAAATCTGAGTTTTGCCCCAAAATAAGGAGAATTTCTCTATTTTTGCCCTAATATATAGGGAATTTCTGCCTTTTAGTCCCACAATTGAAAGAATTTCTGCAATTTTGCTTTCAATACGGGGAATTTCTGCCTTTTTGCCCGAAAATAAGAAAAATGCATACCTTTTTGCCATAAAAAAGGAAAATTTCTTCATTTTTGCTTCAAAATAAGGGGATATTCTGCTTTTTTGCCTCTAAATAAGTGGAATTTCTGTCTTTTTCCCCCAAAACAAAGGGAATTTCTGTCTTTTTTGCCCCAAAATAAGGAAAATTTCTGACTTATTACCCTGAAATAAGTGAAATTTCTTCAATTTTGTCCCTAAATAAGGGAAATTTCTGCCTTTTTGCCCTCAAATAAAGGGATTTTCAGCCTTTATACCTCAAAATAAGAGGAATTTCTGCATTTTTGCCCCAAAATATGGGAAATTTCTGCCTTTTTGCCCCAAAATAAGAAAAATTTCTGCAATTTTGTACCAAAATATAAGAAATTTCTGCCTTTTTGCCCCAAAATAAGTGAAATTTCTGCTTTTTTTCTGAAATAATGAAATTTCTGCAATTTTGCCCCAAAATAAGTGAAAAATCTGAGTTTTGCCCCAAAATAAGGAGAATTTCTCTATTTTTGCCCTAATATATAGGGAATTTCTGCCTTTTAGTCCCACAATTGAAAGAATTTCTGCAATTTTGCTCCCAATACGGGGAATTTCTGCCTTTTTGCCCGAAAATAAGAAAAATGCATAACTTTTTGCCATAAAAAAGGAAAATTTCTTCATTTTTGCTTCAAAATAAGGGGATATTCTGCTTTTTTGCCTCTAAATATGTGGAATTTCTGTATTTTTCCCCCAAAACAAAGGGAATTTCTGTCTTTTTTGCCCCAAAATAAGAAAAATTTCTGACTTATTACCCTGAAATAAGTGAAATTTCTGCAATTTTGCCCCAAAATGAGGAAAATTTCTGCCTTTTTGCCCCCAAATAAAAGAAATTTCAGCCTTTTTACCACAAAATAAGGGGAATTTCTGCATTTTTGCCCCAAAATATGGGAAATTTCTGCGTTTTTGCCCCCAAATAAGAACAATTTCTGCAATTTTGTACCAAAATAAAAGAAATATCTGACTTTTTGCCACAAAAAAGAAAAGTTCTGCTTTTTTTTACTGACATAAGTGAAATTTCTGCAATTTTGCCCCAAAATAAGTTAAATTTCTGCAATTTCACCCCAAAATAAGAGAAATTTCTGGAATTTTGCCCCAAAATAAGTGGAATTTCTGAGTTTTGCCCCAAAATAAGTGAAATTTCTGTCTTTTTGCCCCAACATATAGGGAATTTCTGCCTTTTTGCCCCACAATTAGGGGAATTTCTGCAATTTTGCTCCAAAAGAGAGGGAATTTCTGACTTTTTGCCCGAAAAATAAGAAGAATGCATACCTTTTTGCCATAAAAAAGGGAAATTTCTTCATTTTTGCTCCAAAATAAGGGGAATTTCTGCTTTTTTCCCTCTTAATAAGTGGAATTTTTGTCTTTTTCCCCCAAAACAAAGGGAATTTATGTCTTTTTTGCCCTAAAATAAGGAAAATTTCTGACTTATTACCCTGAAGTAAGTGAAATTTCTGCAATTTTGCCCCAAAATAAGGGAAATTTCTCCCTTTTGCCCCCAAATAAGGAGAATTTCTGCATTTTTGCCTCTTAATAAGTGGAATTTCTGTCTTTTTCCTCCAATACAAAGGGAATTTCTGTCTTTTTTGCCCCAAAATAAGGAAAATTTCTGACTTGTTTCCCAGAAGTAAGTGAAATTTCTGCAATTTTGCCCCAAAATAAGGGAAATTTCTGCCTTTTTTCCCCGAAATAAGGGGAATTTCAGCCTTTTTACCTCAAAATAAGGGGAATTTCTGTATTTTTGCCACAAAATATTTGGAATTTCTGCCTTTTTGCCCCAAAATAAGGAAAACTTCTGCCTTTTTTCCTTAAATAAGTGAAATTTCTGCAATTTTGCCTTAAAATAAAAGAAATTTCTGCAATTTTTCCCCATAATAAAGGAATTTTCTGCAATTTTGCCCCAAAAGAAAGGGAATTTCTGTTTTTTGTCCCCAAATAAGGGAAATTTCTGCAATTATGCCCTAAAATAAGGGATATTTCTGCCTTTTGCCCCCAAATAAGGGGAATTTCTGCATTTTTGCCCCAAAATAAAGAAAATTACTGCATGTTTTACCCCAAATTAGGTGAATTTCTGCAATTTTGCTCCAAAATACGAGGATTTTCTTCCTATTTCGCCGAAAATAAACGGAATTTCTGCCATTTTGCCGCGAAATAAGTGAAATTTCTGCAGATTTACCCCAAAATAAGGGGAAGTTCTGCATTTTTGCCCAAAAATTAGGGGAATTTCTGCAATTTTGCTCCAAAATACGGGGAATTTCTGCCTTTTTTCCCCAATAATAAAGGGAATGTATATCTTTTTGCCATAAAACAGCGAAATTTCTTCATTTTTACCCCAAAATAAGGGAAGTTTCCACCTTTTTTACTCAAAAGAAGTGCAATTTCTCCCTTTTCCCCAAAAATAAACCAAATTTCTGTCTTTTTGCCCCAAAATAGGGGAATTTCTGACTTTTTGCCCTGAAATAAGTTAAATTTCTAAAATTTTTCCCCAAAATAAGGGAAATGTCTGCTTTTTGCCCCAAATTAAGGGGAATTTCTGCCTTTTTGCCACAAAATAAGGGGAATTTCAGAATTTTTACCTCAAAATAAGGGGAATTTCTGCATTTTTGCCCCTAAATATGGGAAATTTCTGCCTTTTTGCCCAAAATAAGAAAAATTTCTGCAATTTTGTACCAAAATAAAAGAAATTTCTGCCTTTTTGCCCCAAAATAGAAAATTTCTACTTTTTTTCCCTGAAATAAGTTAAATTTCTGCAATTTTGCCCCAAAATAAGTGAAATTTCTGCAATTTTGCCCCAAAATAAGGGAAATTTCTGGAATTTTGCCCCAAAATAAGTGGAATTTCTGAGTTTTGCCCCAAAATAAGTGAAATTTCTGTCTTTTTGCCCCAACATATAGGGAATTTCTGCCTTTTTTCCCCACAATTAGGGGAATTTCTGCAATTTTGCTTCAAAACAGAGGGAATTTCTGACTTTTTGCCCGAAAAATCAGAAGAATGCATACCTTTTTGCCATAAAAAAGGGAAATTTCTTCATTTTTGCTCCAAAATAAGGGGAATTTCTGCTTTTTTGCCTCTTAATAAGTGGAATTTCTGTCTTTTTCCCCCAAAACAAAGGGAATTTATGTATTTTTTGCCCCAAAATAAGGAAAATTTCTGACTTATTACCCTGAAGTAAGTGAAATTTCTGCAATTTTGCCCCAAAATAAGTGAAATTTCTGAGTGTTGCCCCAAAATAAGGAAAATTTCTGTCTTTTTGCCCCTACATATAGGAAATTTCTGCCTTTTTGCCCCACAATTAGGGGAATTTCTGCAATTTTGCTCTAAAATACGGGGAATTTCTGCCTTTTTGTCCGAAAATAAGAAGAATGCATACCTTTTTGCCATAAAAAAGGGAAATTTCTTTATTTTTGCTCCAAATAAGGGGAATTTCTGCTTTTTTGCTTGTAAATAAGTGGAATTTCTGTTTTTTTACCCCAAAGCAAAGGGAATTTCTGTCTTTTTTGCCCCAAAATAAGGAAAATTTCTGCCTTTTGCCCCAAATAAAGAGAATTTCTGCATTTTTGCCTCTTAATAAGTGGAATTTCTGTCTTTTTCCCCCAATACAAAGGGAATTTCTGTCTTTTTTGCCCCAAAATAAGGAAAATTTCTGACTTGTTTCCCAGAAGTAAGTGAAATTTCTGCAATTTTGCCCCAAAATAAGGGAAATTTCTGCCTTTTTCCCCGAAATAAGGGGAATTTCAGCCTTTTTACCTCAAAATAAGGGGAATTTCTGCATTTTTGCCACAAAATATTTGGAATTTCTGCCTTTTTGCCCCAAAATAAGGAAAACTTCTGCCTTTTTTCCTTAAATAAGTGAAATTTCTGCAATTTTGCCTTAAAATAAAAGAAATTTCTGCAATTTTTCCCCATAATAAAGGAATTTTCTGCAATTTTGCCCCAAAAGAAAGGGAATTTCTGTTTTTTGTCCCGAAATAAGGGAAATTTCTGCAATTTTGCCCTAAAATCAGGGATATTTCTGCCTTTTGCCCCCAAATAAGGGGAATTTCTGCATTTTTGCCCCAAAATAAAGAAAATTACTGCATGTTTTACCCCAAATTAGGTGAATTTCTGCAATTTTGCTCCAAAATACGAGGATTTTCTTCGTATTTCGCCGAAAATAAACGGAATTTCTGCCATTTTGCCGCGAAATAAGTGAAATTTCTGCAGTTTTACCCCAAAATAAGGGGAAGTTCTGCGTTTTTGCCCAAAAATTAGGGGAATTTCTGCAATTTTGCTCCAAAATACGGGGAATTTCTGCCTTTTTTCCCCAATAATAAAGGGAATGTATATCTTTTTGCCATAAAAAAGGGAAATTTTTGCATTTTTACCCCAAAATAAGGGAATTTTCTGCATTTTTGACTCAAAAGAAGTGCAATTTCTCCATTTCCCCCAAAAATAAACCAAATTTCTGTCTTTTTGCCCAAAAATAAGGAGAATTTCTGACTTTTTGTCCTGAAATAAGTTAAATTTCTAAAATTTTTCCCCAAAATAAGGGAAATATCTGCTTTTTGCCCCAAAATAAAAGGAATTTCTGCCTTTTTGCCACAAAATAAGGGGAATTTCAAAATTTTTACCTCAAAATAAGGGGAATTTCAGCAATTTTGCCCCAAAATATGTGAAATTTCTGCAATTTTGCCCCAAAATAAGTGAAATTTCTGAGTTTTGTCTCATAATAAAAAGAATTTCTGTCTTTTTGCCCCAACATATAGGGAATTTCTGCCTTTTTGCCCCACAATTAGGGGAATTTCTGCAATTTTGCTCCAAAATACGGGGAATTTCTGCCTTTTTGCCCGAAAATAAGAAGAATGCATACCTTTTTGCCATAAAAAAAAATTTCTTCATTTTTGCTCCAAAATAAAGGGAATTTCTGCTTTTTTGCCTCTTAATAAGTGGAATATCTGTCTTTTTCCTCCAATACAAAGGGAATTTCTGTCTTTTTTGCCCCAAAATAAGGAAAATTTCTGACTTGTTACCCAGAAGTACGTGAAATTTCTGCAATTTTGCCCCAAAATAAGGGAAATTTCTGCCTTTTTTCCCCGAAATAAGGGGAATTTAAGCCTTTTTTCCTCAAAATAAGGGGAATTTCTGCATTTTTGCCACAAAATATTTGGAATTTCTGACATTTTGCCCCCAAATAAGGAAAACTTCTGCCTTTTTTCCTGAAATAAGTGAAATTTCTGCAATTTTGCCTTAAAATAAGTGAAAATTCTGTGTTTTGCCCCCAAATAAGGAGATTTTCTGTATTTTTGCCCCAATATATAGGGAATTTCTGCCTTTTTGCCCCACAATTAAAGGAATTTCTGCAATTTTGCTCCAAAATACGGGGATTTTCTGCCTTTTTGCCCGAAAATAAAAAGAATGCATATCTTTTTGCCATAAACAAGGGAAATTTCTTAATTTTTGCTCCAAAATAAGGGGAATTTCTGCTTTTTTGGCTCTAAATAAGTGGAATTTCTGTTTTTTTCCCCCAAAACAAAGGGAATTTCTGTCTCTTTTGCTCCAAAATAAGGAAAATTTCTGAATTATTAACCTGAAATAAGTGAAATTTCTGCAATTTTGCCCCAAAATGAGGAAAATTTCTGCCTTTTTGTCCCCAAATAAGGGGAATTTCAGCTTTTTTAACTCAAAATAATAGGATTTTCTGCATTTTTGCCCCAAAATATGGGAAATTTCTGCCTTTTTGACCCAAAATGAGAACAATTTCTGCAATTTTCTACCAAAATTAAAGAAATTCTGCCTTTTTGCCCCAAAATAATAAAATTTCTGCTTTTTTTCTGAAATAAGTGAAATTTCTGCAATTTTGCCCTAAAATAAGTGAAATTTCTGAGTTTTGCCCCAAAATAAGTGAAATTTCTGTCTTTTTGCCCCAACATATAGGGAATTTCTGCCTTTTTGCCCCACAATTAAAGGAATTTCTGCAATTTTGCTCCAAAATACGGGGATTTTCTGCCTTTTTGCCCGAAAATAAAAAGAATGCATATCTTTTTGCCATAAACAAGGGAAATTTCTTCATTTTTGCTCTAAAATAAGGGGAATTTCTGCTTTTTTGGCTCTAAATAAGTGGAATTTCTGTTTTTTTCCCCCAAAACAAAGGGAATTTCTGTCTCTTTTGCCCCAAAATAAGGAAAATTTCTGAATTATTAACCTGAAATAAGTGAAATTTCTGCAATTTTGCCCCAAAATGAGGAAAATTTCTGCCTTTTTGTCCCCAAATAAGGGGAATTTCAGCTTTTTTAACTCAAAATAATAGGATTTTCTGCATTTTTGCCCCAAAATATGGGAAATTTCTGCCTTTTTGACCCAAAATGAGAACAATTTCTGCAATTTTCTACCAAAATTAAAGAAATTTCTGCCTTTTTGCCCCAAAATAAGAAAATTTCTGCTTTTTTTCTGAAATAAGTGAAATTTCTGCAATTTTGCCCTAAAATAAGTGAAATTTCTGAGTTTTGCCCCAAAATAAGTGAAATTTCTGTCTTTTTGCCCCAACATATAGGGAATTTCTGCCTTTTTGGCCCACAATTAGGGGGATTTCTGCAATTTTGCTCCAAAAAACGGGGAATTTCTGTCTTTTTGCCCGAAAATAAGAAGAATGCATACCTTTTTGCCATCGAAAAGGGAAATTTCTTCATTTTTGCTCCTAAATAAAGGGAATTTCTGCTTTTTTGCCTCTAAATAAGTGGAATTTCTGTCTTTTTCCCTCAAAACAAAGGGAATTTCTGTATTTTTGCACCAAAATAAAGATAATTTCTGACTTATTATTCTGAAATAAGTGAAATTTCTGCAATTTTGTCTCAAAATAAGGGAAATTTCTGCCTTTTTGCCCCCAAATGAGGGGAATTTCAGCCTTTTTACCTCAAAATAAGGGGAAATTCTGCGTTTTTGCCCCAAAATATGGGAAATGTCTGCCTTTTTGCCCCAAAATAAGGAAAATTTCTGCAATTTTGTACCAAAATAAAAGAAATATCTGCCTTTTTGCCCCAAAATTAGAAAATTTCTGCTTTTTTTTCGGAAATAAGTGAAATTTCTGCAATTTTGCCCCAAAATAATTGAAATTTCTAAGTTTTGCCCCAAAATAAAGGAAATTTCTGCCTTTTTGCCCCCAATTAAGGGGAAGTTCAGCATTTTTACCTTAAAATAAGGGGAATTTCTGCATTTTTGCCCCAAAATATGAGAAATTTCTGCCTTTTTCCCAAAATAAGAAAAATTTCTGCAATTTTGTACCAAAATAAAAGAAATTTCTGCTTTTTTGCCCCAAAATAAGAAAATTTCTGCTTTTTTTCTGAAATAAGTGAAATTTCTGCAATTTTGCCCCAAAGTAAGTGAAATTTCTGAGTGTTGCCCCAAAATAAGGAAAATTTCTGTCTTTTTGCCCCAACATATAGGGAATTTCTGCCTTTTTGCCCCACAATTAGGGGAATTTCTGCAATTTTGCTCCAAAATACGGGGAATTTCTGCCTTTTTGCCCGAAAATAAGAAGAATGAATACCTTTTTGCCATAAAAAAGGGAAATTTTTTTATTTTTGCTCCAAAATAAGGGAAATTTCTGCTTTTTTGCTTGTAAATAAGTGGAATTTCTGTTTTTTTACCCCAAAGCAAAGGGAATTTCTGTCTTTTTTGCCCCAAAATAAGGAAAATTTCTGACTTATTACCCTGAAATAAGTGAAATTTCTGCAATTTTGCCCCTAAATAAGGGAAATTTCTGCCTTTTTGCCCTCAAATAAAGGGATTTTCAGCCTTTATACCTCAAAATAAGAGGAATTTCCTCATTTTTGCCCCAAAATATGGGAAATTTCTGCCTTTTACCCCAAAATAAGAAAAATTTCTGCAATTTTGTACCAAAATAAAAGAAATTTCTGCCTTTTTGCCCCAAAATAAGTGAAATTTCTGCTTTTTTTCTGAAATAAGTGAAATTTCTGCAATTTTGCCCCAAAATAATTGAAAATTCTGAGTTTTGCCACAAAATAAGGAGAATTTCTCTATTTTTGCCCTAATAAATAGGGATTTTCTGCCTTTTTTCCCACAATTGAAGGAATTTCTGCAATTTTGCTCCCAATACGGGGAATTTCTGCCTTTTTGCCTGAAAATAAGAAAAATGCATACCTTTTTGCCATAAAAAAGGAAAATTTCTTCATTTTTGCTCCAAAATAAGGGGAATTTCTGCTTTTTTGTCTCTAAATAAGTGGAATTTCTGTCTTTTTCCCCCAAAACAAAGGGAATTTCTGTCTTATTTGCCCCAAAATAAGGAAAATTTCTGACTTATTACCCTGAAATAAGTGAAATTTCTGCAATTTTGCCCCAAAATGAGGAAAATTTCTGCCTTTTTGCCCCCAAATAAAAGAAATTTCAGCCTTTTTACCACAAAATAAAAGGAATTTCTGCATTTTTTCCCCAAAATATGGGAAATTTCTGCGTTTTTGCCCCCAAATAAGAACAATTTCTGCAATTTTGTACCAAAATAAAAGAAATATCTGTCTTTTTGCCCCAAAAAAGAAAAGTTCTGCTTTTTTTTACTGACATAAGTGAAATTTCTGCAATTTTGCCCCAAAATAAGTGAAATTTCTGCAATTTCGCCCCAAAATAAGAGAAATTTCTGGAATTTTGCCCCAAAATAAGTGGAATTTCTGAGTTTTGCCCCAAAATAAGTGAAATTTTTGTCTTTTTGCCCCAACATATAGGGAATTTCTGCCTTTTTGCCCCACAATTAGGGGAATTTCTGCAATTTTGCTCCAAAACAGAGGGAATTTCTGACTTTTTGCCCGAAAAATAAGAAGAATGCATACCTTTTTGCCATAAAAAAGGGAAATTTCTTCATTTTTGCTCCAAAATAAGGGGAATTTCTGATTTTGCCTCTTAATAAGTGGAATTTCTGTCTTTTTCCCCCAAAACAAAGGGAATTTATGTCTTTTTTGCCCCAAAATAAGGAAAATTTCTGACTTATTACCCTGAAGTAAGTGAAATTTCTGCAATTTTGCCCCAAAATAAGTGAAATTTCTGAGTGTTGCCCTAAAATAAGGAAAATTTCTGTCTTTTTGCCCCAACATATAGGGAATTTCTGCCTTTTGCCCCACAATTAGGGGAATTTCTGCAATTTTGCTCCAAAATACGGGGAATTTCTGCCTTTTTGCCCGAAAATAAGAAGAATGCATACCTTTTTGCCATAAAAAAGGGAAATTTCTTTATTTTTGCTCCAAAATAAGGGGAATTTCTGTTTTTTTGCTTGTAAATAAGTGGAATTTCTGTTTTTTTACCCCAAAGCAAAGGGAATTTCTGTCTTTTTTGCCCCAAAATAATTAAAATTTTTGACTTATTACCCTGAAATAAGTGAAATTTCTGCAATTTTGCCCCTAAATAAGGGAAATTTCTGCCTTTTTGCCTCCAAATAAGGGGAATTTCAGCCTTTTTAACTCAAAATAAGAGGAATTTCCGCATTTTTGCCCCAAAATATGGGAAATTTCTGCCTTTTTGCCCCAAAATAAGAAAAATTTCTGCAATTTTGTACCAAAATAAAAGATTTTTCTGCCTTTTTGCCCCAAAATAAGTGAAATTTCTGCTTTTTTTCTGAAATAAGTGAAATTTCTGCAATTTTGCCCCAAAATAAGTGAAAATTCTGAGTTTTGCCACAAAATAAGGAGAATTTCTCTATTTTTGCCCTAATAAATAGGGAATTTCTGCCTTTTTGTCCCACAATTGAAGGAATTTCTGCAATTTTGCTCCCAATACGGGGAATTTCTGCCTTTTTGCCTGAAAATAAGAAAAATGCATACCTTTTTGCCATAAAAAAGGAAAATTGCTTCATTTTTGCTCCAAAATAAGGGGAATTTCTGCTTTTTTGTCTCTAAATAAGTGGAATTTCTGTCTTTTTCCCCCAAAACAAAGGGAATTTCTGTCTTTTTTGCCCCAAATAAGGAAAATTTCTGAATTATTACCCTGAAATAAGTGAAATTTCTGCAATTTTGCCCCATAATGAGGAAAATTTCTGCCTTTTTGCCCCCAAATAAAAAAATTTCAGCCTTTTTACCACAAAATAATAGGAATTTCTGCATTTTTTCCCCAAAATATGGGAAATTTCTGCGTTTTTGCCCCCAAATAAGAACAATTTCTGCAATTTTGTACCAAGATAAAAGAAATATCTGGCTTTTTGCCCCAAAAAAGAAAAGTTCTGCTTTTTTTTACTGACATAAGTGAAATTTCTGCAATTTTGCCCCAAAATAAGTGAAATTTCTGCAATTTCGCCCCAAAATAAGAGAAATTTCTGGAATTTTGCCCCAAAATAAGTGGAATTTCTGAGTTTTGCCCCAAAATAAGTGAAATTTCTGTCTTTTTGCCCCAACATATAGGGAATTTCTGCCTTTTTGCCACACAATTAGGGGAATTTCTGCAATTTTGCTTGAAAACAGAGGGAATTTCTGACTTTTTGCCCGAAAAATAAGAAGAATGCATACCTTTTTGTCATAAAAAAGGGAAATTTCTTCATTTTTGCTCCAAAATAAGGGGAATTTCTGATTTTGCCTCTTAATAAGTGGAATTTCTGTCTTTTTCCCCCAAAACAAAGGGAATTTATGTCTTTTTTGCCCCAAAATAAGGAAAATTTCTGACTTATTACCCTGAAGTAAGTGAAATTTCTGCAATTTTGCCCCAAAATAAGTGAAATTTCTGAGTGTTGCCCTAAAATAAGGAAAATTTCTGTCTTTTTGCCCCAACATATAGGGAATTTCTGCCTTTTTGCCCCACAATTAGGGGAATTTCTGCAATTTTGCTCCAAAATACGGGGAATTTCTGCCTTTTTGCCCGAAAATAAGAAGAATGCATACCTTTTTGCCATAAAAAAGGGAAATTTCTTTATTTTTGCTCCAAAATAAGGGGAATTTCTGTTTTTTTGCTTGTAAATAAGTGGAATTTCTGTTTTTTTACCCCAAAGCAAAGGGAATTTCTGTCTTTTTTGCCCCAAAATAAGGAAAATTTTTGACTTATTACCCTGAAATAAGTGAAATTTCTGCAATTTTGCCCCTAAATAAGGGAAATTTCTGCCTTTTTGCCTCCAAATAAGGGGAATTTTAGCCTTTTTAACTCAAAATAAGAGGAATTTCCGCATTTTTGCCCCAAAATATGGGAAATTTCTGCCTTTTTGCCCCAAAATAAGAAAAATTTCTGCAATTTTGTACCAAAATAAAAGATTTTTCTGCCTTTTTGCCCCAAAATAAGTGAAATTTCTGCTTTTTTTCTGAAATAAGTGAAATTTCTGCAATTTTGCCCCAAAATAAGTGAAAATTCTGAGTTTTGCCACAAAATAAGGAGAATTTCTCTATTTTTGCCCTAATAAATAGGGAATTTCTGCCTTTTTGTCCCACAATTGAAGGAATTTCTGCAATTTTGCTCCCAATACGGGGAATTTCTGCCTTTTTGCCTGAAAATAAGAAAAATGCATACCTTTTTGCCATAAAAAAGGAAAATTTCTTCATTTTTGCTCCAAAATAAGGGGAATTTCTGCTTTTTTGTCTCTAAATAAGTGGAATTTCTGTCTTTTTCCCCCAAAACAAAGGGAATTTCTGTCTTTTTTGCCCCAAAATAAGGAAAATTTCTGACTTATTACCCTGAAATAAGTAAAATTTCTGCAATTTTGCCTTAAAATAAAAGAAATTTCTGCAATTTTTCCCCATAATAAAGGAATTTTCTGCAATTTTGCCACAAAAGAAAGGGAATTTCTGTTTTTTGTCCCCAAATAAGGGAAATTTCTGCAATTTTGCCCTAAAATAAAGGAAATTTCTGCCTTTTGCCCCCAAAGAAGGGGAATTTCTGCATTTTTGCCCCAAAATAAAGAAAATTACTGCATGTTTTACCCCAAATTAGGTGAATTTCTGCAATTTTGCTCCAAAATACGGGGATTTTCTGCCTATTTCGCCGAAAATAAACGGAATTTCTGCCATTTTGCCGCGAAATAAGTGAAATTTCTGCAGTTTTACCCCAAAATAAGGGGAAGTTCTGCGTTTTTGCCCAAAAATTAGGGGAATTTCTGCAATTTTGCTCCAAAATACGGGGAATTTCTGCCTTTTTTCCCCAATAATAAAGGGAATGTATATCTTTTTGCCATAAAACAGCGAAATTTCTTCATTTTTACCCCAAAATAAGGGAAGTTTCCGCCTTTTTGACTCAAAAGAAGTGCAATTTCTCCCTTTTCCCCAAAAATAAACCAAATTTCTGTCTTTTTGCCCCTAAATAAGGGGAATTTCTGACTTTTTGCCCTGAAATAAGTTAAATTTCTAAAATTTTTCCCCAAAATAAGGGAAATGTCTGCTTTTTGCCCCAAAATAAGAGGAATTTCTGCCTTTTTGCCACAAAAAATGGGGAATTTCAGAATTTTTACCTCAAAATAAGGGGAATTTCTGCATTTTTGCCCCTAAATATGGGAAATTTCTACCTTTTTGCCCAAAATAAAAAAAATTTCTGCAATTTTGTACCAAAATAAAAGAAATTTCTGCCTTTTTGCCCCAAAATAGAAAATTTCTACTTTTTTTCCCTGAAATAAGTTAAATTTCTGCAATTTTGCCCCAAAATAAGTGAAATTTCTGCAATTTTGCCCCATAATAAGGGAAATTTCTGGAATTTTGCCCCAAAATAAGTGGAATTTCTGAGTTTTGCCCCAAAATAAGGAGATTTTCTGTCTTTTTGCCCCAACATATTGTAAATTTTGATTTTGGCCCCACAATTAAGGGAATTTCTGCAATTTTGCTCCAAAATACGGGGAATTTCTGCCATTTTGCCCGAAAATAAGAAGAATGCATAGCTTTTTGCCATAAAAAAAGGAAATTTCTTCATTTTTGCTCCAAAATAAGGGGAATTTCTGCTTTTTTGCCTCTCAATAAGTGGAATTTCTGTCTCTTTCCCCCAAAACAAAGGGAATTTCTGTCTTTTTTGCCCCAAAATAAGAAAAATTTCTGACTTATTACCCTGAAATAAGTGAAATTTTTGCAATTTTGCCCCAAAATAAGGGAAATTTCTTCCTTTTTGCCACAAAATAAGGAAAATTTCTGTCTTTTTGCCCCAAAATAAGGGAAATTTCAGCCTTTTTACCTCATAATATGGGTAATCTTTGCTTTTTGCCCTAAAATATGGGGAATTTCTGTATTTTGTCCTAAAATAAAGAAAATTTCTGCAATTTTGTACCAAAATAAAAGCAATTTTTGCCTTTTTGCCCCAAAATAAGAAAAATTTCTGCATTTTTTTCCCTGAAATAAGTGAAATTTCTGTAATTTTGCCACAAAATAAGGGAGATTTCTGCAATTTTGCCCCAAAATAATAAAATTTTTTGGAATTTTGCCCCAATATAAGGAAAATTTCTGCCTTTTTGCCCCCAAATAAAGGGAATTTCAGCCTTTTTACCTGAAAATATGGGGAATTTCTGCATTTTTGCCCAAAAATATAAGGAATTTTTGCCTTTTGCCCCAAAATAAGAAAAATTTCTGGAATTTTGTACCAATATAAAAGAAATTTCTGCCTTTTGGCCCCAAAATAAGAAAACTTCTGCATTTTTTCTGAAATAAGTGAAATTTCTGAAATTTTGCCCCAAAATAAAGGAAATTTCTTCAATTTTGCCCCAAAATAAGAACAATTTCTGCAATTTTGTACCAAAATAAAAGAAATTTCTGCCTTTTTGCCCCAAAATAAAAAAATTTCTGCTTTTTTTTTGGAAATAAGTGAAATTTCTGCAATTTTGCCCCAAAATAATTGAAATTTCTAAGTTTTGCTCCAAAATAAGGGAAATTTCTGCCTTTTTGACCCAAATAAGGGGAAGTTCAGCATTTTTACCTTAAAATAAGGGGAAATTCTGCATTTTTGCCCCAAAATATGAGATATTTCTGCCTTTTTCCCAAAATAAGAAAAATTTCTGCAATTTTGCACCAAAATAAAAGAAATTTCTGCCTTTTTGCCCCAAAATAAGAAAATTTCTGCTTTTTATTCTGAAATAAGTGAAATTTCTGCAATTTTGCCCCAAAATAAGTGAAATTTCTGAGTTTTGCCCCAAAATAAGGAGAATTTCTGTCTTTTTGTCCCAACATATAGGGAATTTCTTCCTTTTTGCCCCACAATTAGGGGAATTTCTGCAATTTTGCTCCAAAACAGGGGGAATTTCTGCCTTTTTGCCCGAAAACAAGAAGAATGCATAACTTTTGGCCATAAAAAAGGGAAATTTCTTTATTTTTGCTCCAAAATAAGGGGAATTTCTGCTTTTTTGCCTCTTAATAAGTGGAATTTCTGTCTTTTTCCCCCAAAACAAAGGGAATTTCTGTCTTTTTTGCCCCAAAATAAGGAAAATTTCTGACTTATTACCCTGAAGTAAGTGAAATTTCTGCAATTTTGCCCCAAAGGAGGGAAATTTCTGCCTTTTTGCCTCCAAATAAGGAAAATATCAGCCTTTTTACCTCAAAATAAGGGAAATTTCTGCATTTTTGCCCCAAAATATGGGAAATTTCTGCCTTTTTGCCCCAAAATAAGAACAAATTCTGCAATTTTGTACAAAAATAAAAGAAATTTCTGACTCTTTCCCAAAAAGAAAATTTCTGCTTTTTTTTTCTGAAATAAGTGAAATTTCTGCAATTTTGCCCCAAAATATGTAAAATTTCTGCAATTTTGCCCCAAAATAAGGGAAATTTCTGAGTTTTGCCCCAAAATAAGAGGAATTTCTGTTTTTACCCCAACATATAGGGAATTTCTGACTTTTTGCCCCACAATTAAAGGAATTTCTGCAATTTTGCTCCAAAACACGGGGATTTTCTGCCTTTTTGACCAAAAATAAGAAGAATGCATACCTTTTTGCCAGAAAAAATGGAAATTTCTTCATTTTTTGCTCCAAAATAAGGGGAATTTCTGCTTTTTTGCCTGTAAATAAGTGGAATTTCTGTTTTTTTCCCCCAAAACAAAGGGAACTTCTGTCTTTTTTGCCCCAAAATAAGGAAAATTTCTGACTTATTACCCTGAAATAAGTGAAATTTCTGCAATTTTGCCCCAAAATAATTGAAATTTCTGAGTTTTGTCCTAAAATAAGGGGAATTTCTGCCTTTTTGCCCTCAAATAAGGAGAATTTCAGCATTTTTACCTCAAAATAAGGATAATTTCAGCATTTTGCCCCCAAATATGGGAAATTTCTGCCTTTTTGCCCAAAATAAGAAAAATTTCTGCAATTTTGTACCAAAATAAAAGAAATTTCTGCCTTTTTATCCCAAAATAAGAAAATTTCTGCTTTTTTTTCTGAAATAAGTGAAATTTCTGCAATTTTGCCCCAAAATAAGTGAAATTTCTGAGTTTTGCCCCAAAATAAGGAGAATTTCTGTCTTTTTGCCCCAACATATAGGGAATTTCTGCCTTTTTGCCCCACAATTAGAAGAATTTCTGCAAATTGCTCCAAAATACGGGGAATTTCTGCCTTTTTGCCCGAAAATAAGAAGAATGCATACCTTTTTGCCATAAAAAAGTGAAATTTCTTCATTTTTGCTCCAAAATAAGGGGAATTTCTGCTTTTTTGCTTGTAAATAAGTGGAATTTCTGTTTTTTTACCCCAAAGCAAAGGGAATTTCTGTCTTTTTTGCCCCAAAATAAGGAAAGTTTTTGACTTATTACCCTGAAATAAGTGAAATTTCTGCAATTTTGCCCCTAAATAAGGGAAATTTCTGCCTTTTTGCCCCCAAATAAAGGGAATTTCAGCCTTTATACCTCAAAATAAGGGGAATTTCTGCATTTTTGCCCCAAAATACGGAAAATTTCTGCCTTTTTGCCCCAAAATAAGAAAAATTTCTGCAATTTTGTACCAAAATAAAAGAAATTTCTGCCTTTTTGCCCCAAAATAAGTGAAATTTCTGCTTTTTTTCTGAAATAAGTGAAATTTCTGCAATTTTGCCCCAAAATAAGTGAAAATTCTGAGTTTTGCCCCAAAATAAGGAGAATTTCTGTATTTTTGCCCTAATATATAGGGAATTTCTGCCTTTTTGTCCCACAGTTAAAGGAATTTCTGCAATTTTGCTCCTAATACAGGGAATTTCTGCCTTTTTGCCCGAAAATAAGAAAAATGCATACCTTTTTGCCAGAATAAAAGGGAAATTTCTTCATTTTTGCTCCAAAATAAGGGGAATTTCTGCTTTTTTGCCTCTTAATAAGTGGAATTTCTGTCTCTTTCCCCCAAAACAAAGGGAATTTCTGTCTTTTTTGCCCCAAAATAAGGAAAATTTCTGACTTATTACCCTGAAATAAGTGAAATTTCTGTAATTTTGCCCCAAAATAAGGGAAATTTCTTCCTTTTTGCCACAAAATAAGGGACATTTCTGTGTTTTTGCCCCAAAATAAGGGAAATTTCAGCCTTTTTACCTCATAATATGGGTAATCTTTGCTTTTTGCCCTAAAATATGGGGAATTTCTGTATTTTGTCCTAAAATAAAGAAAATTTCTGCAATTTTGTACCAAAATAAAAGCAATTTTTGCCTTTTTGCCCCAAAATAAGAGAAATTTCTGCATTTTTTCCCTGAAATAAGTGAAATTTCTGTAATTTTGCCACAAAATAAGGGAGATTTCTGCAATTTTGCCCCAAAATAAAGAAATTTTCTGGAATTTTGCCCCAATATAAGGAAAATTTCTGCCTTTTTGCCCCCAAATAAAAGGAATTTCAGCCTTTTTACCTCAAAATATGGGGAATTTCTGCATTTTTGCCCAAAAATATAAGGAATTTTGCCTTTTGCCCCAAAATAAGAAAAATTTCTGGAATTTTGTACCAAAATAAAAGAAATTTCTGCCTTTTGGCCCCAAAATAAGAAAACTTCTGCATTTTTTCTGAAATAAGTGAAATTTCTGAAATTTTGCCCCAAAATAAAGAAAATTTCTTCAATTTTGCCCCAAAATAAGAACAATTTCTGCAATTTTGTACCAAAATAAAAGAAATTTCTGCCTTTTTGCCCCAAAATAAAAAAATTTCTGCTTTTTTTTTGGAAATAAGTGAAATTTCTGCAATTTTGCCCCAAAATAATTGAAATTTCTAAGTTTTGCTCCAAAATAAGGGAAATTTCTGCCTTTTTGACCCAAATAAGGGGAAGTTCAGCATTTTTACTTTAAATTAGGGGAAATTCTGCATTTTTGCCCCAAAATATGAGATATTTCTGCCTTTTTCCCAAAATAAGAAAAATTTCTGCAATTTTGCACCAAAATAAAAGAAATTTCTGCCTTTTTGCCCCAAAATAAGAAAATTTCTGCTTTTTATTCTGAAATAAGTGAAATTTCTGCAATTTTGCCCCAAAATAAGTGAAATTTCTGAGTTTTGCCCCAAAATAAGGAGAATTTCTGTCTTTTTGTCCCAACATATAGGGAATTTCTTCCTTTTTGCCCCACAATTAGGGGAATTTCTGCAATTTTGCTCCAAAACAGGGGGAATTTCTGCCTTTTTGCCCGAAAACAAGAAGAATGCATAACTTTTGGCCATAAAAAAGGGAAATTTCTTTATTTTTGCTCCAAAATAAGGAGAATTTCTGCTTTTTGCCTCTTAATAAGTGGAATTTCTGTCTTTTTCCCCCAAAACAAAGGGAATTTCTGTCTTTTTTGCCCCAAAATAAGGAAAATTTCTGACTTATTACCCTGAAGTAAGTGAAATTTCTGCAATTTTGCCCCAAAGGAGGGAAATTTCTGCCTTTTTGCCTCCAAATAAGGAAAATATCAGCCTTTTTACCTCAAAATAAGGGAAATTTCTGCATTTTTGCCCCAAAATATGGGAAATTTCTGCCTTTTTGCCCCAAAATAAGAACAAATTCTGCAATTTTGTACAAAAATAAAAGAAATTTCTGACTCTTTCCCAAAAAGAAAATTTCTGCTTTTTTTTTCTGAAATAAGTGAAATTTCTGCAATTTTGCCCCAAAATATGTAAAATTTCTGCAATTTTGCCCCAAAATAAGGGAAATTTCTGAGTTTTGCCCCAAAATAAGAGGAATTTCTGTTTTTACCCCAACATATAGGGAATTTCTGACTTTTTGCCCCACAATTAAAGGAATTTCTGCAATTTTGCTCCAAAACACGGGGATTTTCTGCATTTTTGATCAAAAATAAGAAGAATGCATACCTTTTTGCCAGAAAAAATGGAAATTTCTTCATTTTTGCTCCAAAATAAGGGGAATTTCTGCTTCTTTGCCTGTAAATAAGTGTAATTTCTGTTTTTTTCCCCCAAAACAAAGGGAACTTCTGTCTTTTTTGCCCCAAAATAAGGAAAATTTCTGACTTATTACCCTGAAATAAGTGAAATTTCTGCAATTTTGCCCCAAAATAATTGAAATTTCTGAGTTTTGTCTTAAAATAAGGGGAATTTCTGCCATTTTGCCCTCAAATAAGGAGAATTTCAGCATTTTTACCTCAAAATAAGGATAATTTCAGCATTTTGCCCCCAAATATGGGAAATTTCTGCCTTTTTGCCCAAAATAAGAAAAATTTCTGCAATTTTGTACCAAAATAAAAGAAATTTCTGCCTTTTTATCCCAAAATAAGAAAATTTCTGCTTTTTTTTTCTGAAATAAGTGAAATTTCTGCAATTTTGCCCCAAAATAAGTGAAATTTCTGAGTTTTGCCCCAAAATAAGGAGAATTTCTGTCTTTTTGCCCCAACATATAGGGAATTTCTGCCTTTTTGCCCCACAATTAGAAGAATTTCTGCAAATTGCTCCAAAATACGGGGAATTTCTGCCTTTTTGCCCGAAAATAAGAAGAATGCATACCTTTTTGCCATAAAAAAGTGAAATTTCTTCATTTTTGCTCCAAAATAAGGGGAATTTCTGCTTTTTTGCTTGTAAATAAGTGGAATTTCTGTTTTTTTACCCCAAAGCAAAGGGAATTTCTGTCTTTTTTGCCCCAAAATAAGGAAAGTTTTTGACTTATTACCCTGAAATAAGTGAAATTTCTGCAATTTTGCCCCTAAATAAGGGAAATTTCTGCCTTTTTGCCCCCAAATAAAGGGAATTTCAGCCTTTATACCTCAAAATAAGGGGAATTTCTGCATTTTTGCCCCAAAATATGGGAAATTTCTGCCTTTTTGCCCCCAAATAAAGGGAATTTCAGCCTTTATACCTCAAAATAAGGGGAATTTCTGCATTTTTGCCCCAAAATATGGGAAATTTCTGCAATTTTGCCCCAAAATAAGTGAAATTTCTGCAATTTCGCCCCAAAATAAGTGAAAAATCTGAGTTTTGCCCCAAAATAAGGAGAATTTCTCTATTTTTGCCCTAATAATTGGGAATTTCTGCCTTTTTGTCCCACAATTAAAGGAATTTCTGCAATTTTGCTCCAAATACGGATAATTTCTGCCTTTTTGCCCGAAAATAAGAAAAATGCATACCTTTTTGCCAGAAAAAAGGGAAATTTCTTCATTTTTGCTCCAAAATAAGGGGAATTTCTGCTTTTTTGCCTCTCAATAAGTGAAATTTCTGTCTCTTTCCCCCAAAACAAAGGGAATTTCTGTCTTTTTTGCCCCAAAATAAGGAAAATTTCTGACTTATTACCCTGAAATAAGTGAAATTTCTGCAATTTTGCCCCAAAATGAGGAAAATTTCTGCCTTTTTGCCCCCAAATAAGGGGAATTTCAGCCTTTTTACCACAAAATAAGGGGAATTTCTGCATTTTTGCCCCAAAGTATGGGAAATTTCTGCGTTTTTGCCCCAAAATAAGAACAATTTCTGCAATTTTGTACCAAAATAAAAGAAATTTCTGACTTTTTGCCCCAAAAAAGAAAAGTTCTGCTTTTTTTTACTGACATAAGTGAAATTTCTGCAATTTTGCACCAAAATAAGTGGAATTTCTGAGTTTTGCCCCAAAATAAAGAGAATTTCTGCCTTTTTGCCCCAACATATAGGGAATTTCTGCCTTTTTGCCCCACAATTAGGGGAATTTCTGCAATTTTGCTCCAAGAAAACGGGGAATTTCTGCTTTTTTGCCCGAAAACAAGAAGAATGCATACCTTTTTGCCATAAAAAAGGGAAATTTTTCATTTTTGCTCTAAAATAAGGGGAATTTCTGCTTTTTTGCCTCTTAATAAGTGGAATTTCTGTCTTTTTCCCCCAAAACAAAGGGAATTTCTGTCTTTTTGCCCCAAAATAAGGGGAATTTCTGACTTTTTGCCCTGAAATAAGTTAAATTTCTAAAATTTTTTTCCAAAATAAGGGAAATGTCTGCTTTTTGCCCCAAAATAAGGGGAATTTCTGCCTTTTTGCCACAAAATAAAGGGAATTTCAGAATTTTTACCTCAAAATAAGGGGAATTTCTGCATTTTTGCCCCTAAATATGGGAAATTGCTGCCTTTTTGCCCAAAATAAGAAAAATTTCTGCAATTTTGTACTAAAATAAAAGAAATTTCTGCCTTTTTGCCCCAAAATAAGAAAATTTCTACTTTTTTCACTGAAATAAGTTAAATTTCTGAGATTTTCCCCCAAAATAAGTGAAATTTCTCCAATTTTGCCCCAAAATAAGGGAAATTTCTGGAATTTTGCCCCAAAATAAGTGGAATTTCTGAGTTTTGCCCCAAAATAAGAAGAATTTCTGTCTTTTTGCCTCAACATATAGGCAATTTCTGACTTTTTGCCCTACAATTAAGGGAATTTCTGCAATTTTTTTCCAAAATACGGGGAATTTCTGCCTTTTTGCCCGAAAATAAGAAGAATGCATAGCTTTTTGCCATAAAAAAGGGAAATTTCTTCATTTTTGCTCCAAAATAAGGGGAATTTCTGCTTTTTTGCCTCTAAATAAGTGGAATTTCTGTCTCTTTCTCCCAAAACAAAGGGAATTTCTGTCTTTTTGCCCCAAAATAAGGAAAATTTCTGACTTATTACCCTGAAATAAGTGAAATTTCTGCAATTTTGCCCCAAAATAAGGGAAATTTCTGCCTTTTTGCCACAAAATTATGAAAATTTCAGTCTTTTTGCCCCAAAATAAGGGAAATTTCAGCCTTTTTACCTCATAATAAGGTTAATCTCTGCTTTTTGCCCTAAAATATGGGAAATTTCTGTATTTTGCCCCAAAATAAAGAAAATTTCTGCAATTTTGTACCAAAATAAAAGCAATTTCTGCCTTTTTGCCCCAAAATAAGAGAAATTTCTGCTTTTTTTCCCTGAAATAAGTGAAATTTCTGTAATTTTGCCACAAAATAAGGGAGATTTGTTTAATTTTGCCCCAAAATAAAGAAAATTTCTGGAATTTTACCCCAAAATAAGGAAAATTTCTGCCTTTTTGCCCCCAAATAAAGGGAATTACAGCCTTTTTACCTCAAAATAAGGGAAATTTCTGCATTTTTGCCCCAAAATATGGGAAATTTCTGCCTTTTTGCCCCAAAATAAGAACAATTTCTGCAATTTTGTAACAAAATAAAAGAAATTTCTGACTTTTTGCCCCAAAAAAGAAAAGTTCTGCTTTTTTTTACTGACATAAGTGAAATATCTGCAATTTTGCCCCAAAATAAGGGAAATTTCTGCAATTTTGCCCCAAAATAAGTGAAATTTCTGAGTTTTGCCCCAAAATAAGGAGAATTTCTGTCTTTTTGCCCCAACATAAAGGGAATTTCTGCCTTTTTGCCCCACAATTAGGGGAATTTCTGCAATTTTGCTCCAAAACAGGGGGAATTTTTGCCTTTTTGCCCGAAAACAAGAAGAATGCATAACTTTTGGCCATAAAAAAGGGAAATTTCTTTATTTTTGCTCCAAAATAAGGGGAATTTCTGCTTTTTTGCCTCTTAATAAGTGGAATTTCTGTCTTTTTCCCCCAAAACAAAGGGAATTTCTGTCTTTTTTGCCCCAAAATAAGGAAAATTTCTGACTTATTACCCTGAAATAAGTGAAATTTCTGCAATTTTGCCCCAAAAGGAGGGAAATTTCTGCCTTTTTGCCTCCAAATAAGGAAAATATCAGCCTTTTTACCTCAAAATAAGGAAAATTTCTGCATTTTTGCCCCAAAATATGGGAAATTTCTGCCTTTTTGCCCCAAAATAAGAACAAATTCTGCAATTTTGTACAAAAATAAAAGAAATTTCTGACTTTTTTCCCAAAAAGAAAATTTCTGCTTTTTTTTTCTGAAATAAGTGAAATTTCTGCAATTTTGCCCCAAAATATGTGAAATTTCTGCAATTTTGCCCCAAAATAAGGGAAATTTCTGAATTTGCCCCAAAATAAGAGGAATTTCTGTTTTTACCCCAACATATAGGGAATTTCTGCCTTTTTGCTTCACAATTAAAGGAATTTCTGCAATTTTGCTCCAAAACACGGGGATTTTCTGCCTTTTTGACCAAAAATAAGAAGAATGCATACCGTTTTGCCATAAAAAATGGAAATTTCTTCATTTTTGCTCCAAAATAAGGGGAATTTCTGCTTTTTTGCCTCTAAATAAGTGGAATTTCTGTCTTTTTCTCTCAAAACAAAGGGAATTTCTGTCTTTTTTGCCCCAAAATAAGGAAAATTTCTGACTTATTACCCTGAAATAAGTGAAATTTCTGCAATTTTGCCCCAAAATAATTGAAATTTCTGAGTTTTGCCCTAAAATAAGGGGAATTTCTGCCTTTTTGCCCTCAAATAAGGAGAATTTCAGCATTTTTACATCAAAATAAGGATAATTTATGCATTTTTGCCCCCAAATATGAGAAATTTCTGCCTTTTTGCCCAAAATAAGAAAAATTTCTGCAATTTTGTACCAAAATAAAAGAAATTTCTGCCTTTTTGCCCCAAAATAAGAAAATTTCTGCTTTTTTTTTCTGAAATAAGTAAATTTCTGCAATTTTGCCCCAAAATAAGTGAAATTTCTGAGTTTTGCCCCAAAATAAGGAGAATTTCTGTCTTTTTGCCCCAACATATAGGGAATTTCTGCCTTTTTGCCCCACAATTAGAAGAATTTCTGCAAATTGCTCCAAAATACGAGGAATTTCTGCCTTTTTGCTTGAAAATAAGAAGAATGCATACATTTTTGCCATAAAAAAGTGAAATTTCTTCATTTTTGCTCCAAAATAAGGGGAATTTCTGCTTTTTTGCTTGTAAATAAGTGGAATTTCTGTTTTTTTACCCTAAAGCAAAGGGAATTTCTGTCTTTTTTGCCCCAAAATAAGGAAAATTTTTGACTTATTACCCTGAAATAAGTGAAATTTCTGCAATTTTGCCCCTAAATAAGGGAAATTTCTGCCTTTTTGCCTCCAAAAAAAGGGAATTTCAGCCTTTATACCTCAAAATAAGGGGAATTTCTGCATTTTTGCCCCAAAATATGGGAAATTTTTGCCTTTTTGCTCCAAAATAAGAAAAATTTCTGCAATTTTGTACCAAAATAAAAGAAATTTCTGCCTTTTTGCTCCAAAATAAGTGAAATTTCTGCTTTTTTTCTGAAATAAGAGAAATTTCTGCAATTTTGCCCCAAAATAAGTGAAAATTCTGAGTTTTGCCCCAAGATAAGGAGAATTTCTGTATTTTTGCCCTAATATATAGAGAATTTCTGCCTTTTTGTCCCACAATTAAAGGAATTTCTGCAATTTTGCTCCAAATACGGGGAATCTCTGCCTTTTTGCCCGAAAATAAGAAAAATGCATAACTTTTTGCCAGAAAAAAGGGAAATTTCTTCATTTTTGCTCCAAAATAAGGGGAATTTCTGCTTTTTTGCCTCTAAATAAGTGGAATTTCTGTCTTTTTCCCCCAAAACAAAGGGAATTTCTGTCTTTTTTGCCCCAAAATAAGGAAAATTTTTGACTTATTACACTGAAATACGTGAAATTTCTGAAATTTTGCCCCAAAATGAGGAAAATTTCTGCCTTTTTGCCCCCAAATAAGGGGAATTTCAGCCTTTTTACCACAAAATAAGGGGAATTTCTACATTTTTGCCCCAAAGTATGGGAAATTTCCACGTTTTTGCCCCAAAATAAGAACAATTTCTGCAATTTTGTACCAAAATAAAAGAAATTTCTGACTTTTTGCCCCAAAAAAGAAAAGTTCTGCTTTTTTTTACTGACATAAGTGAAATTTCTGCAATTTTGCCCCAAAATAAGTGAAATTTCTGCAATTTCGCCCCAAAATAAAAGAAATTTCTGGAATTTTGCACCAAAATAAGTGGAATTTCTGAGTTTTGCCCCAAAATAAGGAGAATTTCTGCCTTTTTGCCCCAACATATAGGGAATTTCTGCCTTTTTGCCCCACAATTAGGGGAATTTCTGCAATTTTGCTCCAAAAAACGAGGAATTTCTGCCTTTTTGCCCGAAAAATAAGAAGAATGCATACCTTTTTGTCATAAAAAAGGGAAATTTCTTCATTTTTGCTCCAAAATAAGGGGAATTTCTGATTTTGCCTCTTAATAAGTGGAATTTCTGTCTTTTTCCCCCAAAACAAAGGGAATTTATGTCTTTTTTGCCCCAAAATAAGGAAAATTTCTGACTTATTACCCTGAAGTAAGTGAAATTTCTGCAATTTTGCCCCAAAATAAGGGAAATTTCTGCCTTTTGCCCCCAAATGAGAATTTCTGCATTTTTGCCTCTTAATAAGTGGAATTTCTGTCTTTTTCCCCCAATACAAAGGGAATTTCTGTCTTTTTTGCCCCAAAATAAGGAAAATTTCTGACTTGTTTCCCAGAAGTAAGTGAAATTTCTGCAATTTTGCCCCAAAATAAGAGAAATTTCTGCCTTTTTTTCCGAAATAAGGGGAATTTCAGCCTTTTTACCTCAAAATAAAGGGAATTTCTGCATTTTTGCCACAAAATATTTGGAATTTCTGACTTTTTGCCCCAAAATAAGGAAAACTTCTGCCTTTTTTCCTGAAATAAGTGAAATTTCTGCAATTTTGCCTTAAAATAAAAGAAATTTCTGCAATTTTTCCCCATAATAAAGGAATTTTCTGCAATTTTGCCACAAAAGAAAGGGAATTTCTGTTTTTTGTCCCCAAATAAGGGAAATTTCTGCAATTTTTCCCTAAAATAAAGGAAATTTCTGCCTTTTGCCCCCAAATAAGGGGAATTTCTGCATTTTTGCCCCAAAATAAAGAAAATTACTGCATGTTTTACCCCAAATTAGGTGAATTTCTGCAATTTTGCTCCAAAATACGGGGATTTTCTGCCTATTTCGCCGAAAATAAACGGAATTTCTGCCATTTTGCCGCGAAATAAGTGAAATTTCTGCAGTTTTACCCCAAAATAAGGGGAAGTTCTGCGTTTTTGCCCAAAAATTAGGGGAATTTCTGCAATTTTGCTCCAAAATACGGGGAATTTCTGCCTTTTTTCCCCAATAATAAAGGGAATGTATATCTTTTTGCCATAAAACAGCGAAATTTCTTCATTTTTACCCCAAAATAAGGGAAGTTTCCGCCTTTTTGACTCAAAAGAAGTGCAATTTCTCCCTTTTCCCCAAAAATAAACCAAATTTCTGTCTTTTTGCCCCTAAATAAGGGGAATTTCTGACTTTTTGCCCTGAAATAAGTTAAGTTTCTAAAATTTTTCCCCAAAATAAGGGAAATGTCTGCTTTTTGCCCCAAAATAAGGGGAATTTCTGCCTTTTTGCCACAAAAAAAGGGGAATTTCAGAATTTTTACCTCAAAATAAGGGGAATTTCTGCATTTTTGCCCCTAAATATGGGAAATTTCTACCTTTTTGCCCAAAATAAAAAAAATTTCTGCAATTTTGTACCAAAATAAAAGAAATTTCTGCCTTTTTGCCCCAAAATAGAAAATTTCTACTTTTTTTCCCTGAAATAAGTTAAATTTCTGCAATTTTGCCCCAAAATAAGTGAAATTTCTGCAATTTTGCCCCATAATAAGGGAAATTTCTGGAATTTTGCCCCAAAATAAGTGGAATTTCTGAGTTTTGCCCCAAAATAAGGAGATTTTCTGTCTTTTTGCCCCAACATATTGTAAATTTTGATTTTGGCCCCACAATTAAAGGAATTTCTGCAATTTTGCTCCAAAATACGGGGAATTTCTGCCATTTTGCCCGAAAATAAGAAGAATGCATAGCTTTTTGCCATAAAAAAAGGAAATTTCTTCATTTTTGCTCCAAAATAAGGGGAATTTCTGCTTTTTTGCCTCTTAATAAGTGGAATTTCTGTCTCTTTCCCCCAAAACAAAGGGAATTTCTGTCTTTTTTGCCCCAAAATAAGGAAAATTTCTGACTTATTACCCTGAAATAAGTGAAATTTCTGTAATTTTGCCCCAAAATAAGGGAAATTTCTTCCTTTTTGCCACAAAATAAGGGACATTTCTGTGTTTTTGCCCCAAAATAAGGGAAATTTCAGCCTTTTTACCTCATAATATGGGTAATCTTTGCTTTTTGCCCTAAAATATGGGGAATTTCTGTATTTTGTCCTAAAATAAAGAAAATTTCTGCAATTTTGTACCAAAATAAAAGCAATTTTTGCCTTTTTGCCCCAAAATAAGAGAAATTTCTGCATTTTTTCCCTGAAATAAGTGAAATTTCTGTAATTTTGCCACAAAATAAGGGAGATTTCTGCAATTTTGCCCCAAAATAAAGAAATTTTCTGGAATTTTGCCCCAATATAAGGAAAATTTCTGCCTTTTTGCCCCCAAATAAAAGGAATTTCAGCCTTTTTACCTCAAAATATGGGGAATTTCTGCATTTTTGCCCAAAAATATAAGGAATTTTGCCTTTTGCCCCAAAATAAGAAAAATTTCTGGAATTTTGTACCAAAATAAAAGAAATTTCTGCCTTTTGGCCCCAAAATAAGAAAACTTCTGCATTTTTTCTGAAATAAGTGAAATTTCTGAAATTTTGCCCCAAAATAAAGAAAATTTCTTCAATTTTGCCCCAAAATAAGAACAATTTCTGCAATTTTGTACCAAAATAAAAGAAATTTCTGCCTTTTTGCCCCAAAATAAAAAAATTTCTGCTTTTTTTTTGGAAATAAGTGAAATTTCTGCAATTTTGCCCCAAAATAATTGAAATTTCTAAGTTTTGCTCCAAAATAAGGGAAATTTCTGCCTTTTTGACCCAAATAAGGGGAAGTTCAGCATTTTTACTTTAAATTAGGGGAAATTCTGCATTTTTGCCCCAAAATATGAGATATTTCTGCCTTTTTCCCAAAATAAGAAAAATTTCTGCAATTTTGCACCAAAATAAAAGAAATTTCTGCCTTTTTGCCCCAAAATAAGAAAATTTCTGCTTTTTATTCTGAAATAAGTGAAATTTCTGCAATTTTGCCCCAAAATAAGTGAAATTTCTGAGTTTTGCCCCAAAATAAGGAGAATTTCTGTCTTTTTGTCCCAACATATAGGGAATTTCTTCCTTTTTGCCCCACAATTAGGGGAATTTCTGCAATTTTGCTCCAAAACAGGGGGAATTTCTGCCTTTTTGCCCGAAAACAAGAAGAATGCATAACTTTTGGCCATAAAAAAGGGAAATTTCTTTATTTTTGCTCCAAAATAAGGAGAATTTCTGCTTTTTGCCTCTTAATAAGTGGAATTTCTGTCTTTTTCCCCCAAAACAAAGGGAATTTCTGTCTTTTTTGCCCCAAAATAAGGAAAATTTCTGACTTATTACCCTGAAGTAAGTGAAATTTCTGCAATTTTGCCCCAAAGGAGGGAAATTTCTGCCTTTTTGCCTCCAAATAAGGAAAATATCAGCCTTTTTACCTCAAAATAAGGGAAATTTCTGCATTTTTGCCCCAAAATATGGGAAATTTCTGCCTTTTTGCCCCAAAATAAGAACAAATTCTGCAATTTTGTACAAAAATAAAAGAAATTTCTGACTCTTTCCCAAAAAGAAAATTTCTGCTTTTTTTTTCTGAAATAAGTGAAATTTCTGCAATTTTGCCCCAAAATATGTAAAATTTCTGCAATTTTGCCCCAAAATAAGGGAAATTTCTGAGTTTTGCCCCAAAATAAGAGGAATTTCTGTTTTTACCCCAACATATAGGGAATTTCTGACTTTTTGCCCCACAATTAAAGGAATTTCTGCAATTTTGCTCCAAAACACGGGGATTTTCTGCATTTTTGATCAAAAATAAGAAGAATGCATACCTTTTTGCCAGAAAAAATGGAAATTTCTTCATTTTTGCTCCAAAATAAGGGGAATTTCTGCTTCTTTGCCTGTAAATAAGTGTAATTTCTGTTTTTTTCCCCCAAAACAAAGGGAACTTCTGTCTTTTTTGCCCCAAAATAAGGAAAATTTCTGACTTATTACCCTGAAATAAGTGAAATTTCTGCAATTTTGCCCCAAAATAATTGAAATTTCTGAGTTTTGTCCTAAAATAAGGGGAATTTCTGCCATTTTGCCCTCAAATAAGGAGAATTTCAGCATTTTTACCTCAAAATAAGGATAATTTCAGCATTTTGCCCCCAAATATGGGAAATTTCTGCCTTTTTGCCCAAAATAAGAAAAATTTCTGCAATTTTGTACCAAAATAAAAGAAATTTCTGCCTTTTTATCCCAAAATAAGAAAATTTCTGCTTTTTTTTTCTGAAATAAGTGAAATTTCTGCAATTTTGCCCCAAAATAAGTGAAATTTCTGAGTTTTGCCCCAAAATAAGGAGAATTTCTGTCTTTTTGCCCCAACATATAGGGAATTTCTGCCTTTTTGCCCCACAATTAGAAGAATTTCTGCAAATTGCTCCAAAATACGGGGAATTTCTGCCTTTTTGCCCGAAAATAAGAAGAATGCATACCTTTTTGCCATAAAAAAGTGAAATTTCTTCATTTTTGCTCCAAAATAAGGGGAATTTCTGCTTTTTTGCTTGTAAATAAGTGGAATTTCTGTTTTTTTACCCCAAAGCAAAGGGAATTTCTGTCTTTTTTGCCCCAAAATAAGGAAAGTTTTTGACTTATTACCCTGAAATAAGTGAAATTTCTGCAATTTTGCCCCTAAATAAGGGAAATTTCTGCCTTTTTGCCCCCAAATAAAGGGAATTTCAGCCTTTATACCTCAAAATAAGGGGAATTTCTGCATTTTTGCCCCAAAATATGGGAAATTTCTGCCTTTTTGCCCCCAAATAAAGGGAATTTCAGCCTTTATACCTCAAAATAAGGGGAATTTCTGCATTTTTGCACCAAAATATGGGAAATTTCTGCAATTTTGCCCCAAAATAAGTGAAATTTCTGCAATTTCGCCCCAAAATAAGTGAAAATTCTGAGTTTTGCCCCAAAATAAGGAGAATTTCTGTATTTTTGCCCTAATAATTGGGAATTTCTGCCTTTTTGTCCCACAATTAAAGGAATTTCTGCAATTTTGCTCCAAATACGGGGAATTTCTGCCTTTTTGCCCGAAAATAAGAAAAATGCATACCTTTTTGCCAGAAAAAAGGGAAATTTCTTCATTTTTGCTCCAAAATAAGGGGAATTTCTGCTTTTTTGCCTCTCAATAAGTGAAATTTCTGTCTCTTTCCCCCAAAACAAAGGGAATTTCTGTCTTTTTTGCCCCAAAATAAGGAAAATTTCTGACTTATTACCCTGAAATAAGTGAAAATTCTGCAATTTTGCCCCAAAATGAGGAAAATTTCTGCCTTTTTGCCCCCAAATAAGGGGAATTTCAGCCTTTTTACCACAAAATAAGGGGAATTTCTGCATTTTTGCCCCAAAGTATGGGAAATTTCTGCGTTTTTGCCCCAAAATAAGAACAATTTCTGCAATTTTGTACCAAAATAAAAGAAATTTCTGACTTTTTGCCCCAAAAAAGAAAAGTTCTGCTTTTTTTTACTGACATAAGTGAAATTTCTGCAATTTTGCACCAAAATAAGTGGAATTTCTGAGTTTTGCCCCAAAATAAAGAGAATTTCTGCCTTTTTGCCCCAACATATAGGGAATTTCTGCCTTTTTGCCCCACAATTAGGGGAATTTCTGCAATTTTGCTCCAAGAAAACGGGGAATTTCTGCTTTTTTGCCCGAAAACAAGAAGAATGCATACCTTTTTGCCATAAAAAAGGGAAATTTCTTCATTTTTGCTCTAAAATAAGGGGAATTTCTGCTTTTTTGCCTCTTAATAAGTGGAATTTCTGTCTTTTTCCCCCAAAACAAAGGGAATTTCTGTCTTTTTGCCCCAAAATAAGGGGAATTTCTGACTTTTTGCCCTGAAATAAGTTAAATTTCTAAAATTTTTTTCCAAAATAAGGGAAATGTCTGCTTTTTGCCCCAAAATAAGGGGAATTTCTGCCTTTTTGCCACAAAATAAAGGGAATTTCAGAATTTTTACCTCAAAATAAGGGGAATTTCTGCATTTTTGCCCCTAAATATGGGAAATTGCTGCCTTTTTGCCCAAAATAAGAAAAATTTCTGCAATTTTGTACTAAAATAAAAGAAATTTCTGCCTTTTTGCCCCAAAATAAGAAAATTTCTACTTTTTTCACTGAAATAAGTTAAATTTCTGAGATTTTCCCCCAAAATAAGTGAAATTTCTCCAATTTTGCCCCAAAATAAGGGAAATTTCTGGAATTTTGCCCCAAAATAAGTGGAATTTCTGAGTTTTGTCCCAAAATAAGAAGAATTTCTGTCTTTTTGCCTCAACATATAGGCAATTTCTGACTTTTTGCCCTACAATTAAGGGAATTTCTGCAATTTTTTTCCAAAATACGGGGAATTTCTGCCTTTTTGCCCGAAAATAAGAAGAATGCATAGCTTTTTGCCATAAAAAAGGGAAATTTCTTCATTTTTGCTCCAAAATAAGGGGAATTTCTGCTTTTTTGCCTCTAAATAAGTGGAATTTCTGTCTCTTTCTCCCAAAACAAAGGGAATTTCTGTCTTTTTGCCCCAAATAAGGAAAATTTCTGACTTATTACCCTGAAATAAGTGAAATTTCTGCAATTTTGCCCCAAAATAAGGGAAATTTCTGCCTTTTTGCCACAAAATTATGAAAATTTCAGTCTTTTTGCCCCAAAATAAGGGAAATTTCAGCCTTTTTACCTCATAATAAGGTTAATCTCTGCTTTTTGCCCTAAAATATGGGAAATTTCTGTATTTTGCCCCAAAATAAAGAAAATTTCTGCAATTTTGTACCAAAATAAAAGCAATTTCTGCCTTTTTGCCCCAAAATAAGAGAAATTTCTGCTTTTTTTCCCTGAAATAAGTGAAATTTCTGTAATTTTGCCACAAAATAAGGGAGATTTGTTTAATTTTGCCCCAAAATAAAGAAAATTTCTGGAATTTTACCCCAAAATAAGGAAAATTTCTGCCTTTTTGCCCCCAAATAAAGGGAATTACAGCCTTTTTACCTCAAAATAAGGGAAATTTCTGCATTTTTGCCCCAAAATATGGGAAATTTCTGCCTTTTTGCCCCAAAATAAGAACAATTTCTGCAATTTTGTAACAAAATAAAAGAAATTTCTGACTTTTTGCCCCAAAAAAGAAAAGTTCTGCTTTTTTTAACTGACATAAGTGAAATATCTGCAATTTTGCCCCAAAATAAGGGAAATTTCTGCAATTTTGCCCCAAAATAAGTGAAATTTCTGAGTTTTGCCCCAAAATAAGGAGAATTTCTGTCTTTTTGCCCCAACATAAAGGGAATTTCTGCCTTTTTGCCCCACAATTAGGGGAATTTCTGCAATTTTGCTCCAAAACAGGGGGAATTTTTGCCTTTTTGCCCGAAAACAAGAAGAATGCATAACTTTTGGCCATAAAAAAGGGAAATTTCTTTATTTTTGCTCCAAAATAAGGGGAATTTCTGCTTTTTTGCCTCTTAATAAGTGGAATTTCTGTCTTTTTCCCCCAAAACAAAGGGAATTTCTGTCTTTTTTGCCCCAAAATAAGGAAAATTTCTGACTTATTACCCTGAAATAAGTGAAATTTCTGCAATTTTGCCCCAAAAGGAGGGAAATTTCTGCCTTTTTGCCTCCAAATAAAGAAAATATCAGCCTTTTTACCTCAAAATAAGGAAAATTTCTGCATTTTTGCCCCAAAATATGGGAAATTTCTGCCTTTTTGCCCCAAAATAAGAACAAATTCTGCAATTTTGTACAAAAATAAAAGAAATTTCTGACTTTTTTCCCAAAAAGAAAATTTCTGCTTTTTTTTTCTGAAATAAGTGAAATTTCTGCAATTTTGCCCCAAAATATGTGAAATTTCTGCAATTTTGCCCCAAAATAAGGGAAATTTCTGAATTTGCCCCAAAATAAGAGGAATTTCTGTTTTTACCCCAACATATAGGGAATTTCTGCCTTTTTGCTTCACAATTAAAGGAATTTCTGCAATTTTGCTCCAAAACACGGGGATTTTCTGCCTTTTTGACCAAAAATAAGAAGAATGCATACCGTTTTGCCATAAAAAATGGAAATTTCTTCATTTTTGCTCCAAAATAAGGGGAATTTCTGCTTTTTTGCCTCTAAATAAGTGGAATTTCTGTCTTTTTCTCTCAAAACAAAGGGAATTTCTGTCTTTTTTGCCCCAAAATAAGGAAAATTTCTGACTTATTACCCTGAAATAAGTGAAATTTCTGCAATTTTGCCCCAAAATAATTGAAATTTCTGAGTTTTGCCCTAAAATAAGGGGAATTTCTGCCTTTTTGCCCTCAAATAAGGAGAATTTCAGCATTTTTACATCAAAATAAGGATAATTTATGCATTTTTGCCCCCAAATATGGGAAATTTCTGCCTTTTTGCCCAAAATAAGAAAAATTTCTGCAATTTTGTACCAAAATAAAAGAAATTTCTGCCTTTTTGCCCCAAAATAAGAAAATTTCTGCTTTTTTTTTCTGAAATAAGTAAATTTCTGCAATTTTGCCCCAAAATAAGTGAAATTTCTGAGTTTTGCCCCAAAATAAGGAGAATTTCTGTCTTTTTGCCCCAACATATAGGGAATTTCTGCCTTTTTGCCCCACAATTAGAAGAATTTCTGCAAATTGCTCCAAAATACGAGGAATTTCTGCCTTTTTGCTTGAAAATAAGAAGAATGCATACATTTTTGCCATAAAAAAGTGAAATTTCTTCATTTTTGCTCCAAAATAAGGGGAATTTCTGCTTTTTTGCTTGTAAATAAGTGGAATTTCTGTTTTTTTACCCTAAAGCAAAGGGAATTTCTGTCTTTTTTGCCCCAAAATAAGGAAAATTTTTGACTTATTACCCTGAAATAAGTGAAATTTCTGCAATTTTGCCCCTAAATAAGGGAAATTTCTGCCTTTTTGCCTCCAAAAAAAGGGAATTTCAGCCTTTATACCTCAAAATAAGGGGAATTTCTGCATTTTTGCCCCAAAATATGGGAAATTTTTGCCTTTTTGCTCCAAAATAAGAAAAATTTCTGCAATTTTGTACCAAAATAAAAGAAATTTCTGCCTTTTTGCTCCAAAATAAGTGAAATTTCTGCTTTTTTTCTGAAATAAGAGAAATTTCTGCAATTTTGCCCCAAAATAAGTGAAAATTCTGAGTTTTGCCCCAAGATAAGGAGAATTTCTGTATTTTTGCCCTAATATATAGAGAATTTCTGCCTTTTTGTCCCACAATTAAAGGAATTTCTGCAATTTTGCTCCAAATACGGGGAATCTCTGCCTTTTTGCCCGAAAATAAGAAAAATGCATAACTTTTTGCCAGAAAAAAGGGAAATTTCTTCATTTTTGCTCCAAAATAAGGGGAATTTCTGCTTTTTTGCCTCTAAATAAGTGGAATTTCTGTCTTTTTCCCCCAAAACAAAGGGAATTTCTGTCTTTTTTGCCCCAAAATAAGGAAAATTTTTGACTTATTACACTGAAATACGTGAAATTTCTGAAATTTTGCCCCAAAATGAGGAAAATTTCTGCCTTTTTGCCCCCAAATAAGGGGAATTTCAGCCTTTTTACCACAAAATAAGGGGAATTTCTACATTTTTGCCCCAAAGTATGGGAAATTTCCACGTTTTTGCCCCAAAATAAGAACAATTTCTGCAATTTTGTACCAAAATAAAAGAAATTTCTGACTTTTTGCCCCAAAAAAGAAAAGTTCTGCTTTTTTTTACTGACATAAGTGAAATTTCTGCAATTTTGCCCCAAAATAAGTGAAATTTCTGCAATTTCGCCCCAAAATAAAAGAAATTTCTGGAATTTTGCACCAAAATAAGTGGAATTTCTGAGTTTTGCCCCAAAATAAGGAGAATTTCTGCCTTTTTGCCCCAACATATAGGGAATTTCTGCCTTTTTGCCCCACAATTAGGGGAATTTCTGCAATTTTGCTCCAAAAAACGAGGAATTTCTGCCTTTTTGCCCGAAAAATAAGAAGAATGCATACCTTTTTGTCATAAAAAAGGGAAATTTCTTCATTTTTGCTCCAAAATAAGGGGAATTTCTGATTTTGCCTCTTAATAAGTGGAATTTCTGTCTTTTTCCCCCAAAACAAAGGGAATTTATGTCTTTTTTGCCCCAAAATAAGGAAAATTTCTGACTTATTACCCTGAAGTAAGTGAAATTTCTGCAATTTTGCCCCAAAATAAGGGAAATTTCTGCCTTTTGCCCCCAAATGAGAATTTCTGCATTTTTGCCTCTTAATAAGTGGAATTTCTGTCTTTTTCCCCCAATACAAAGGGAATTTCTGTCTTTTTTGCCCCAAAATAAGGAAAATTTCTGACTTGTTTCCCAGAAGTAAGTGAAATTTCTGCAATTTTGCCCCAAAATAAGAGAAATTTCTGCCTTTTTTTTCCGAAATAAGGGGAATTTCAGCCTTTTTACCTCAAAATAAAGGGAATTTCTGCATTTTTGCCACAAAATATTTGGAATTTCTGACTTTTTGCCCCAAAATAAGGAAAACTTCTGCCTTTTTTCCTGAAATAAGTGAAATTTCTGCAATTTTGCCTTAAAATAAAAGAAATTTCTGCAATTTTTCCCCATAATAAAGGAATTTTCTGCAATTTTGCCACAAAAGAAAGGGAATTTCTGTTTTTTGTCCCCAAATAAGGGAAATTTCTGCAATTTTTCCCTAAAATAAAGGAAATTTCTGCCTTTTGCCCCCAAATAAGGGGAATTTCTGCATTTTTGCCCCAAAATAAAGAAAATTACTGCATGTTTTACCCCAAATTAGGTGAATTTCTGCAATTTTGCTCCAAAATACGGGGATTTTCTGCCTATTTCGCCGAAAATAAACGGAATTTCTGCCATTTTGCCGCGAAATAAGTGAAATTTCTGCAGTTTTACCCCAAAATAAGGGGAAGTTCTGCGTTTTTGCCCAAAAATTAGGGGAATTTCTGCAATTTTGCTCCAAAATACGGGGAATTTCTGCCTTTTTTCCCCAATAATAAAGGGAATGTATATCTTTTTGCCATAAAACAGCGAAATTTCTTCATTTTTACCCCAAAATAAGGGAAGTTTCCGCCTTTTTGACTCAAAAGAAGTGCAATTTCTCCCTTTTCCCCAAAAATAAACCAAATTTCTGTCTTTTTGCCCCTAAATAAGGGGAATTTCTGACTTTTTGCCCTGAAATAAGTTAAGTTTCTAAAATTTTTCCCCAAAATAAGGGAAATGTCTGCTTTTTGCCCCAAAATAAGGGGAATTTCTGCCTTTTTGCCACAAAAAAAGGGGAATTTCAGAATTTTTACCTCAAAATAAGGGGAATTTCTGCATTTTTGCCCCTAAATATGGGAAATTTCTACCTTTTTGCCCAAAATAAAAAAAATTTCTGCAATTTTGTACCAAAATAAAAGAAATTTCTGCCTTTTTGCCCCAAAATAGAAAATTTCTACTTTTTTTCCCTGAAATAAGTTAAATTTCTGCAATTTTGCCCCAAAATAAGTGAAATTTCTGCAATTTTGCCCCATAATAAGGGAAATTTCTGGAATTTTGCCCCAAAATAAGTGGAATTTCTGAGTTTTGCCCCAAAATAAGGAGATTTTCTGTCTTTTTGCCCCAACATATTGTAAATTTTGATTTTGGCCCCACAATTAAAGGAATTTCTGCAATTTTGCTCCAAAATACGGGGAATTTCTGCCATTTTGCCCGAAAATAAGAAGAATGCATAGCTTTTTGCCATAAAAAAAGGAAATTTCTTCATTTTTGCTCCAAAATAAGGGGAATTTCTGCTTTTTTGCCTCTTAATAAGTGGAATTTCTGTCTCTTTCCCCCAAAACAAAGGGAATTTCTGTCTTTTTTGCCCCAAAATAAGGAAAATTTCTGACTTATTACCCTGAAATAAGTGAAATTTCTGTAATTTTGCCCCAAAATAAGGGAAATTTCTTCCTTTTTGCCACAAAATAAGGGACATTTCTGTGTTTTTGCCCCAAAATAAGGGAAATTTCAGCCTTTTTACCTCATAATATGGGTAATCTTTGCTTTTTGCCCTAAAATATGGGGAATTTCTGTATTTTGTCCTAAAATAAAGAAAATTTCTGCAATTTTGTACCAAAATAAAAGCAATTTTTGCCTTTTTGCCCCAAAATAAGAGAAATTTCTGCATTTTTTCCCTGAAATAAGTGAAATTTCTGTAATTTTGCCACAAAATAAGGGAGATTTCTGCAATTTTGCCCCAAAATAAAGAAATTTTCTGGAATTTTGCCCCAATATAAGGAAAATTTCTGCCTTTTTGCCCCCAAATAAAAGGAATTTCAGCCTTTTTACCTCAAAATATGGGGAATTTCTGCATTTTTGCCCAAAAATATAAGGAATTTTGCCTTTTGCCCCAAAATAAGAAAAATTTCTGGAATTTTGTACCAAAATAAAAGAAATTTCTGCCTTTTGGCCCCAAAATAAGAAAACTTCTGCATTTTTTCTGAAATAAGTGAAATTTCTGAAATTTTGCCCCAAAATAAAGAAAATTTCTTCAATTTTGCCCCAAAATAAGAACAATTTCTGCAATTTTGTACCAAAATAAAAGAAATTTCTGCCTTTTTGCCCCAAAATAAAAAAATTTCTGCTTTTTTTTTGGAAATAAGTGAAATTTCTGCAATTTTGCCCCAAAATAATTGAAATTTCTAAGTTTTGCTCCAAAATAAGGGAAATTTCTGCCTTTTTGACCCAAATAAGGGGAAGTTCAGCATTTTTACTTTAAATTAGGGGAAATTCTGCATTTTTGCCCCAAAATATGAGATATTTCTGCCTTTTTCCCAAAATAAGAAAAATTTCTGCAATTTTGCACCAAAATAAAAGAAATTTCTGCCTTTTTGCCCCAAAATAAGAAAATTTCTGCTTTTTATTCTGAAATAAGTGAAATTTCTGCAATTTTGCCCCAAAATAAGTGAAATTTCTGAGTTTTGCCCCAAAATAAGGAGAATTTCTGTCTTTTTGTCCCAACATATAGGGAATTTCTTCCTTTTTGCCCCACAATTAGGGGAATTTCTGCAATTTTGCTCCAAAACAGGGGGAATTTCTGCCTTTTTGCCCGAAAACAAGAAGAATGCATAACTTTTGGCCATAAAAAAGGGAAATTTCTTTATTTTTGCTCCAAAATAAGGAGAATTTCTGCTTTTTGCCTCTTAATAAGTGGAATTTCTGTCTTTTTCCCCCAAAACAAAGGGAATTTCTGTCTTTTTTGCCCCAAAATAAGGAAAATTTCTGACTTATTACCCTGAAGTAAGTGAAATTTCTGCAATTTTGCCCCAAAGGAGGGAAATTTCTGCCTTTTTGCCTCCAAATAAGGAAAATATCAGCCTTTTTACCTCAAAATAAGGGAAATTTCTGCATTTTTGCCCCAAAATATGGGAAATTTCTGCCTTTTTGCCCCAAAATAAGAACAAATTCTGCAATTTTGTACAAAAATAAAAGAAATTTCTGACTCTTTCCCAAAAAGAAAATTTCTGCTTTTTTTTTCTGAAATAAGTGAAATTTCTGCAATTTTGCCCCAAAATATGTAAAATTTCTGCAATTTTGCCCCAAAATAAGGGAAATTTCTGAGTTTTGCCCCAAAATAAGAGGAATTTCTGTTTTTACCCCAACATATAGGGAATTTCTGACTTTTTGCCCCACAATTAAAGGAATTTCTGCAATTTTGCTCCAAAACACGGGGATTTTCTGCATTTTTGATCAAAAATAAGAAGAATGCATACCTTTTTGCCAGAAAAAATGGAAATTTCTTCATTTTTGCTCCAAAATAAGGGGAATTTCTGCTTCTTTGCCTGTAAATAAGTGTAATTTCTGTTTTTTTCCCCCAAAACAAAGGGAACTTCTGTCTTTTTTGCCCCAAAATAAGGAAAATTTCTGACTTATTACCCTGAAATAAGTGAAATTTCTGCAATTTTGCCCCAAAATAATTGAAATTTCTGAGTTTTGTCCTAAAATAAGGGGAATTTCTGCCATTTTGCCCTCAAATAAGGAGAATTTCAGCATTTTTACCTCAAAATAAGGATAATTTCAGCATTTTGCCCCCAAATATGGGAAATTTCTGCCTTTTTGCCCAAAATAAGAAAAATTTCTGCAATTTTGTACCAAAATAAAAGAAATTTCTGCCTTTTTATCCCAAAATAAGAAAATTTCTGCTTTTTTTTTCTGAAATAAGTGAAATTTCTGCAATTTTGCCCCAAAATAAGTGAAATTTCTGAGTTTTGCCCCAAAATAAGGAGAATTTCTGTCTTTTTGCCCCAACATATAGGGAATTTCTGCCTTTTTGCCCCACAATTAGAAGAATTTCTGCAAATTGCTCCAAAATACGGGGAATTTCTGCCTTTTTGCCCGAAAATAAGAAGAATGCATACCTTTTTGCCATAAAAAAGTGAAATTTCTTCATTTTTGCTCCAAAATAAGGGGAATTTCTGCTTTTTTGCTTGTAAATAAGTGGAATTTCTGTTTTTTTACCCCAAAGCAAAGGGAATTTCTGTCTTTTTTGCCCCAAAATAAGGAAAGTTTTTGACTTATTACCCTGAAATAAGTGAAATTTCTGCAATTTTGCCCCTAAATAAGGGAAATTTCTGCCTTTTTGCCCCCAAATAAAGGGAATTTCAGCCTTTATACCTCAAAATAAGGGGAATTTCTGCATTTTTGCCCCAAAATATGGGAAATTTCTGCCTTTTTGCCCCCAAATAAAGGGAATTTCAGCCTTTATACCTCAAAATAAGGGGAATTTCTGCATTTTTGCCCCAAAATATGGGAAATTTCTGCAATTTTGCCCCAAAATAAGTGAAATTTCTGCAATTTCGCCCCAAAATAAGTGAAAATTCTGAGTTTTGCCCCAAAATAAGGAGAATTTCTGTATTTTTGCCCTAATAATTGGGAATTTCTGCCTTTTTGTCCCACAATTAAAGGAATTTCTGCAATTTTGCTCCAAATACGGGGAATTTCTGCCTTTTTGCCCGAAAATAAGAAAAATGCATACCTTTTTGCCAGAAAAAAGGGAAATTTCTTCATTTTTGCTCCAAAATAAGGGGAATTTCTGCTTTTTTGCCTCTCAATAAGTGAAATTTCTGTCTCTTTCCCCCAAAACAAAGGGAATTTCTGTCTTTTTTGCCCCAAAATAAGGAAAATTTCTGACTTATTACCCTGAAATAAGTGAAGTTTCTGCAATTTTGCCCCAAAATGAGGAAAATTTCTGCCTTTTTGCCCCCAAATAAGGGGAATTTCAGCCTTTTTACCACAAAATAAGGGGAATTTCTGCATTTTTGCCCCAAAGTATGGGAAATTTCTGCGTTTTTGCCCCAAAATAAGAACAATTTCTGCAATTTTGTACCAAAATAAAAGAAATTTCTGACTTTTTGCCCCAAAAAAGAAAAGTTCTGCTTTTTTTTACTGACATAAGTGAAATTTCTGCAATTTTGCACCAAAATAAGTGGAATTTCTGAGTTTTGCCCCAAAATAAAGAGAATTTCTGCCTTTTTGCCCCAACATATAGGGAATTTCTGCCTTTTTGCCCCACAATTAGGGGAATTTCTGCAATCTTGCTCCAAGAAAACGGGGAATTTCTGCTTTTTTGCCCGAAAACAAGAAGAATGCATACCTTTTTGCCATAAAAAAGGGAAATTTCTTCATTTTTGCTCTAAAATAAGGGGAATTTCTGCTTTTTTGCCTCTTAATAAGTGGAATTTCTGTCTTTTTCCCCCAAAACAAAGGGAATTTCTGTCTTTTTGCCCCAAAATAAGGGGAATTTCTGACTTTTTGCCCTGAAATAAGTTAAATTTCTAAAATTTTTTTCCAAAATAAGGGAAATGTCTGCTTTTTGCCCCAAAATAAGGGGAATTTCTGCCTTTTTGCCACAAAATAAAGGGAATTTCAGAATTTTTACCTCAAAATAAGGGGAATTTCTGCATTTTTGCCCCTAAATATGGGAAATTGCTGCCTTTTTGCCCAAAATAAGAAAAATTTCTGCAATTTTGTACTAAAATAAAAGAAATTTCTGCCTTTTTGCCCCAAAATAAGAAAATTTCTACTTTTTTCACTGAAATAAGTTAAATTTCTGAGATTTTCCCCCAAAATAAGTGAAATTTCTCCAATTTTGCCCCAAAATAAGGGAAATTTCTGGAATTTTGCCCCAAAATAAGTGGAATTTCTGAGTTTTGCCCCAAAATAAGAAGAATTTCTGTCTTTTTGCCTCAACATATAGGCAATTTCTGACTTTTTGCCCTACAATTAAGGGAATTTCTGCAATTTTTTTCCAAAATACGGGGAATTTCTGCCTTTTTGCCCGAAAATAAGAAGAATGCATAGCTTTTTGCCATAAAAAAGGGAAATTTCTTCATTTTTGCTCCAAAATAAGGGGAATTTCTGCTTTTTTGCCTCTAAATAAGTGGAATTTCTGTCTCTTTCTCCCAAAACAAAGGGAATTTCTGTCTTTTTGCCCCAAAATAAGGAAAATTTCTGACTTATTACCCTGAAATAAGTGAAATTTCTGCAATTTTGCCCCAAAATAAGGGAAATTTCTGCCTTTTTGCCACAAAATTATGAAAATTTCAGTCTTTTTGCCCCAAAATAAGGGAAATTTCAGCCTTTTTACCTCATAATAAGGTTAATCTCTGATTTTGCCCTAAAATATGGGAAATTTCTGTATTTTGCCCCAAAATAAAGAAAATTTCTGCAATTTTGTACCAAAATAAAAGCAATTTCTGCCTTTTTGCCCCAAAATAAGAGAAATTTCTGCTTTTTTTCCCTGAAATAAGTGAAATTTCTGTAATTTTGCCACAAAATAAGGGAGATTTGTTTAATTTTGCCCCAAAATAAAGAAAATTTCTGGAATTTTACCTCAAAATAAGGAAAATTTCTGCCTTTTTGCCCCCAAATAAAGGGAATTACAGCCTTTTTACCTCAAAATAAGGGAAATTTCTGCATTTTTGCCCCAAAATATGGGAAATTTCTGCCTTTTTGCCCCAAAATAAGAACAATTTCTGCAATTTTGTAACAAAATAAAAGAAATTTCTGACTTTTTGCCCCAAAAAAGAAAAGTTCTGCTTTTTTTAACTGACATAAGTGAAATATCTGCAATTTTGCCCCAAAATAAGGGAAATTTCTGCAATTTTGCCCCAAAATAAGTGAAATTTCTGAGTTTTGCCCCAAAATAAGGAGAATTTCTGTCTTTTTGCCCCAACATAAAGGGAATTTCTGCCTTTTTGCCCCACAATTAGGGGAATTTCTGCAATTTTGCTCCAAAACAGGGGGAATTTTTGCCTTTTTGCCCGAAAACAAGAAGAATGCATAACTTTTGGCCATAAAAAAGGGAAATTTCTTTATTTTTGCTCCAAAATAAGGGGAATTTCTGCTTTTTTGCCTCTTAATAAGTGGAATTTCTGTCTTTTTCCCCCAAAACAAAGGGAATTTCTGTCTTTTTTGCCCCAAAATAAGGAAAATTTCTGACTTATTACCCTGAAATAAGTGAAATTTCTGCAATTTTGCCCCAAAAGGAGGGAAATTTCTGCCTTTTTGCCTCCAAATAAGGAAAATATCAGCCTTTTTACCTCAAAATAAGGAAAATTTCTGCATTTTTGCCCCAAAATATGGGAAATTTCTGCCTTTTTGCCCCAAAATAAGAACAAATTCTGCAATTTTGTACAAAAATAAAAGAAATTTCTGACTTTTTTCCCAAAAAGAAAATTTCTGCTTTTTTTTTCTGAAATAAGTGAAATTTCTGCAATTTTGCCCCAAAATATGTGAAATTTCTGCAATTTTGCCCCAAAATAAGGGAAATTTCTGAATTTGCCCCAAAATAAGAGGAATTTCTGTTTTTACCCCAACCTATAGGGAATTTCTGCCTTTTTGCTTCACAATTAAAGGAATTTCTGCAATTTTGCTCCAAAACACGGGGATTTTCTGCCTTTTTGACCAAAAATAAGAAGAATGCATACCGTTTTGCCATAAAAAATGGAAATTTCTTCATTTTTGCTCCAAAATAAGGGGAATTTCTGCTTTTTTGCCTCTAAATAAGTGGAATTTCTGTCTTTTTCTCTCAAAACAAAGGGAATTTCTGTCTTTTTTGCCCCAAAATAAGGAAAATTTCTGACTTATTACCCTGAAATAAGTGAAATTTCTGCAATTTTGCCCCAAAATAATTGAAATTTCTGAGTTTTGCCCTAAAATAAGGGGAATTTCTGCCTTTTTGCTTTCAAATAAGGAGAATTTCAGCATTTTTACATCAAAATAAGGATAATTTATGCATTTTTGCCCCCAAATATGGGAAATTTCTGCCTTTTTGCCCAAAATAAGAAAAATTTCTGCAATTTTGTACCAAAATAAAAGAAATTTCTGCCTTTTTGCCCCAAAATAAGAAAATTTCTGCTTTTTTTTTCTGAAATAAGTAAATTTCTGCAATTTTGCCCCAAAATAAGTGAAATTTCTGAGTTTTGCCCCAAAATAAGGAGAATTTCTGTCTTTTTGCCCCAACATATAGGGAATTTCTGCCTTTTTGCCCCACAATTAGAAGAATTTCTGCAAATTGCTCCAAAATACGAGGAATTTCTGCCTTTTTGCTTGAAAATAAGAAGAATGCATACATTTTTGCCATAAAAAAGTGAAATTTCTTCATTTTTGCTCCAAAATAAGGGGAATTTCTGCTTTTTTGCTTGTAAATAAGTGGAATTTCTGTTTTTTTACCCTAAAGCAAAGGGAATTTCTGTCTTTTTTGCCCCAAAATAAGGAAAATTTTTGACTTATTACCCTGAAATAAGTGAAATTTCTGCAATTTTGCCCCTAAATAAGGGAAATTTCTGCCTTTTTGCCTCCAAAAAAAGGGAATTTCAGCCTTTATACCTCAAAATAAGGGGAATTTCTGCATTTTTGCCCCAAAATATGGGAAATTTTTGCCTTTTTGCTCCAAAATAAGAAAAATTTCTGCAATTTTGTACCAAAATAAAAGAAATTTCTGCCTTTTTGCTCCAAAATAAGTGAAATTTCTGCTTTTTTTCTGAAATAAGAGAAATTTCTGCAATTTTGCCCCAAAATAAGTGAAAATTCTGAGTTTTGCCCCAAGATAAGGAGAATTTCTGTATTTTTGCCCTAATATATAGAGAATTTCTGCCTTTTTGTCCCACAATTAAAGGAATTTCTGCAATTTTGCTCCAAATACGGGGAATCTCTGCCTTTTTGCCCGAAAATAAGAAAAATGCATAACTTTTTGCCAGAAAAAAGGGAAATTTCTTCATTTTTGCTCCAAAATAAGGGGAATTTCTGCTTTTTTGCCTCTAAATAAGTGGAATTTCTGTCTTTTTCCCCCAAAACAAAGGGAATTTCTGTCTTTTTTGCCCCAAAATAAGGAAAATTTTTGACTTATTACACTGAAATACGTGAAATTTCTGAAATTTTGCCCCAAAATGAGGAAAATTTCTGCCTTTTTGCCCCCAAATAAGGGGAATTTCAGCCTTTTTACCACAAAATAAGGGGAATTTCTACATTTTTGCCCCAAAGTATGGGAAATTTCCACGTTTTTGCCCCAAAATAAGAACAATTTCTGCAATTTTGTACCAAAATAAAAGAAATTTCTGACTTTTTGCCCCAAAAAAGAAAAGTTCTGCTTTTTTTTACTGACATAAGTGAAATTTCTGCAATTTTGCCCCAAAATAAGTGAAATTTCTGCAATTTCGCCCCAAAATAAAAGAAATTTCTGGAATTTTGCACCAAAATAAGTGGAATTTCTGAGTTTTGCCCCAAAATAAGGAGAATTTCTGCCTTTTTGCCCCAACATATAGGGAATTTCTGCCTTTTTGCCCCACAATTAGGGGAATTTCTGCAATTTTGCTCCAAAAAACGAGGAATTTCTGCCTTTTTGCCCGAAAAATAAGAAGAATGCATACCTTTTTGTCATAAAAAAGGGAAATTTCTTCATTTTTGCTCCAAAATAAGGGGAATTTCTGATTTTGCCTCTTAATAAGTGGAATTTCTGTCTTTTTCCCCCAAAACAAAGGGAATTTATGTCTTTTTTGCCCCAAAATAAGGAAAATTTCTGACTTATTACCCTGAAGTAAGTGAAATTTCTGCAATTTTGCCCCAAAATAAGGGAAATTTCTGCCTTTTGCCCCCAAATGAGAATTTCTGCATTTTTGCCTCTTAATAAGTGGAATTTCTGTCTTTTTCCCCCAATACAAAGGGAATTTCTGTCTTTTTTGCCCCAAAATAAGGAAAATTTCTGACTTGTTTCCCAGAAGTAAGTGAAATTTCTGCAATTTTGCCCCAAAATAAGAGAAATTTCTGCCTTTTTTTTCCGAAATAAGGGGAATTTCAGCCTTTTTACCTCAAAATAAAGGGAATTTCTGCATTTTTGCCACAAAATATTTGGAATTTCTGACTTTTTGCCCCAAAATAAGGAAAACTTCTGCCTTTTTTCCTGAAATAAGTGAAATTTCTGCAATTTTGCCTTAAAATAAAAGAAATTTCTGCAATTTTTCCCCATAATAAAGGAATTTTCTGCAATTTTGCCACAAAAGAAAGGGAATTTCTGTTTTTTGTCCCCAAATAAGGGAAATTTCTGCAATTTTTCCCTAAAATAAAGGAAATTTCTGCCTTTTGCCCCCAAATAAGGGGAATTTCTGCATTTTTGCCCCAAAATAAAGAAAATTACTGCATGTTTTACCCCAAATTAGGTGAATTTCTGCAATTTTGCTCCAAAATACGGGGATTTTCTGCCTATTTCGCCGAAAATAAACGGAATTTCTGCCATTTTGCCGCGAAATAAGTGAAATTTCTGCAGTTTTACCCCAAAATAAGGGGAAGTTCTGCGTTTTTGCCCAAAAATTAGGGGAATTTCTGCAATTTTGCTCCAAAATACGGGGAATTTCTGCCTTTTTTCCCCAATAATAAAGGGAATGTATATCTTTTTGCCATAAAACAGCGAAATTTCTTCATTTTTACCCCAAAATAAGGGAAGTTTCCGCCTTTTTGACTCAAAAGAAGTGCAATTTCTCCCTTTTCCCCAAAAATAAACCAAATTTCTGTCTTTTTGCCCCTAAATAAGGGGAATTTCTGACTTTTTGCCCTGAAATAAGTTAAGTTTCTAAAATTTTTCCCCAAAATAAGGGAAATGTCTGCTTTTTGCCCCAAAATAAGGGGAATTTCTGCCTTTTTGCCACAAAAAAAGGGGAATTTCAGAATTTTTACCTCAAAATAAGGGGAATTTCTGCATTTTTGCCCCTAAATATGGGAAATTTCTACCTTTTTGCCCAAAATAAAAAAAATTTCTGCAATTTTGTACCAAAATAAAAGAAATTTCTGCCTTTTTGCCCCAAAATAGAAAATTTCTACTTTTTTTCCCTGAAATAAGTTAAATTTCTGCAATTTTGCCCCAAAATAAGTGAAATTTCTGCAATTTTGCCCCATAATAAGGGAAATTTCTGGAATTTTGCCCCAAAATAAGTGGAATTTCTGAGTTTTGCCCCAAAATAAGGAGATTTTCTGTCTTTTTGCCCCAACATATTGTAAATTTTGATTTTGGCCCCACAATTAAAGGAATTTCTGCAATTTTGCTCCAAAATACGGGGAATTTCTGCCATTTTGCCCGAAAATAAGAAGAATGCATAGCTTTTTGCCATAAAAAAAGGAAATTTCTTCATTTTTGCTCCAAAATAAGGGGAATTTCTGCTTTTTTGCCTCTCAATAAGTGGAATTTCTGTCTCTTTCCCCCAAAACAAAGGGAATTTCTGTCTTTTTTGCCCCAAAATAAGAAAAATTTCTGACTTATTACCCTGAAATAAGTGAAATTTCTGCAATTTTGCCCCAAAATAAGGGAAATTTCTTCCTTTTTGCCACAAAATAAGGAAAATTTCTGTCTTTTTGCCCCAAAATAAGGGAAATTTCAGCCTTTTTACCTCATAATATGGGTAATCTTTGCTTTTTGCCCTAAAATATGGGGAATTTCTGTATTTTGCCCTAAAATAAAGAAAATTTCTGCAATTTTGTACCAAAATAAAAGCAATTTTTGCCTTTTTGCCCCAAAATAAGAAAAATTTCTGCATTTTTTTCCCTGAAATAAGTGAAATTTCTGTAATTTTGCCACAAAATAAGGGAGATTTCTGCAATTTTGCCCCAAAATAATAAAATTTTTTGGAATTTTGCCCCAATATAAGGAAAATTTCTGCCTTTTTGCCCCCAAATAAAGGGAATTTCAGCCTTTTTACCTGAAAATATGGGGAATTTCTGCATTTTTGCCCAAAAATATAAGGAATTTTTGCCTTTTGCCCCAAAATAAGAAAAATTTCTGGAATTTTGTACCAATATAAAAGAAATTTCTGCCTTTTGGCCCCAAAATAAGAAAACTTCTGCATTTTTTCTGAAATAAGTGAAATTTCTGAAATTTTGCCCCAAAATAAAGGAAATTTCTTCAATTTTGCCCCAAAATAAGAACAATTTCTGCAATTTTGTACCAAAATAAAAGAAATTTCTGCCTTTTTGCCCCAAAATAAAAAAATTTCTGCTTTTTTTTTGGAAATAAGTGAAATTTCTGCAATTTTGCCCAAAAATAATTGAAATTTCTAAGTTTTGCTCCAAAATAAGGGAAATTTCTGCCTTTTTGACCCAAATAAGGGGAAGTTCAGCATTTTTACCTTAAAATAAGGGGAAATTCTGCATTTTTGCCCCAAAATATGAGATATTTCTGCCTTTTTCCCAAAATAAGAAAAATTTCTGCAATTTTGCACCAAAATAAAAGAAATTTCTGCCTTTTTGCCCCAAAATAAGAAAATTTCTGCTTTTTATTCTGAAATAAGTGAAATTTCTGCAATTTTGCCCCAAAATAAGTGAAATTTCTGAGTTTTGCCCCAAAATAAGGAGAATTTCTGTCTTTTTGTCCCAACATATAGGGAATTTCTTCCTTTTTGCCCCACAATTAGGGGAATTTCTGCAATTTTGCTCCAAAACAGGGGGAATTTCTGCCTTTTTGCCCGAAAACAAGAAGAATGCATAACTTTTGGCCATAAAAAAGGGAAATTTCTTTATTTTTGCTCCAAAATAAGGGGAATTTCTGCTTTTTTGCCTCTTAATAAGTGGAATTTCTGTCTTTTTCCCCCAAAACAAAGGGAATTTCTGTCTTTTTTGCCCCAAAATAAGGAAAATTTCTGACTTATTACCCTGAAGTAAGTGAAATTTCTGCAATTTTGCCCCAAAGGAGGGAAATTTCTGCCTTTTTGCCTCCAAATAAGGAAAATATCAGCCTTTTTACCTCAAAATAAGGGAAATTTCTGCATTTTTGCCCCAAAATATGGGAAATTTCTGCCTTTTTGCCCCAAAATAAGAACAAATTCTGCAATTTTGTACAAAAATAAAAGAAATTTCTGACTCTTTCCCAAAAAGAAAATTTCTGCTTTTTTTTTCTGAAATAAGTGAAATTTCTGCAATTTTGCCCCAAAATATGTAAAATTTCTGCAATTTTGCCCCAAAATAAGGGAAATTTCTGAGTTTTGCCCCAAAATAAGAGGAATTTCTGTTTTTACCCCAACATATAGGGAATTTCTGACTTTTTGCCCCACAATTAAAGGAATTTCTGCAATTTTGCTCCAAAACACGGGGATTTTCTGCCTTTTTGACCAAAAATAAGAAGAATGCATACCTTTTTGCCAGAAAAAATGGAAATTTCTTCATTTTTTGCTCCAAAATAAGGGGAATTTCTGCTTTTTTGCCTGTAAATAAGTGGAATTTCTGTTTTTTTCCCCCAAAACAAAGGGAACTTCTGTCTTTTTTGCCCCAAAATAAGGAAAATTTCTGACTTATTACCCTGAAATAAGTGAAATTTCTGCAATTTTGCCCCAAAATAATTGAAATTTCTGAGTTTTGTCCTAAAATAAGGGGAATTTCTGCCTTTTTGCCCTCAAATAAGGAGAATTTCAGCATTTTTACCTCAAAATAAGGATAATTTCAGCATTTTGCCCCCAAATATGGGAAATTTCTGCCTTTTTGCCCAAAATAAGAAAAATTTCTGCAATTTTGTACCAAAATAAAAGAAATTTCTGCCTTTTTATCCCAAAATAAGAAAATTTCTGCTTTTTTTTCTGAAATAAGTGAAATTTCTGCAATTTTGCCCCAAAATAAGTGAAATTTCTGAGTTTTGCCCCAAAATAAGGAGAATTTCTGTCTTTTTGCCCCAACATATAGGGAATTTCTGCCTTTTTGCCTCCAAATAAGAAAAATATCAGCCTTTTTATCTCAAAATAAGGGAAATTTCTGCATTTTTGCCCCAAAATAAGTGAAATTTCTGCTTTTTTCTGAAATAAGTGAAATTTCTGCAATTTTGCCCCAAAATAAGTGAAAATTCTGAGTTTTGCCCCAAAATAAGGAGAATTTCTGTCTTTTTGCCCCAACATATAGGGAATTTCTGCCTTTTTGCCCCACAATTAGAAGAATTTCTGCAAATTGCTCCAAAATACGGGGAATTTCTGCCTTTTTGCCCGAAAATAAGAAGAATGCATACCTTTTTGCCATAAAAAAGTGAAATTTCTTCATTTTTGCTCCAAAATAAGGGGAATTTCTGCTTTTTTGCTTGTAAATAAGTGGAATTTCTGTTTTTTTACCCCAAAGCAAAGGGAATTTCTGTCTTTTTTGCCCCAAAATAAGGAAAGTTTTTGACTTATTACCCTGAAATAAGTGAAATTTCTGCAATTTTGCCCCTAAATAAGGGAAATTTCTGCCTTTTTGCCCCCAAATAAAGGGAATTTCAGCCTTTATACCTCAAAATAAGGGGAATTTCTGCATTTTTGCCCCAAAATATGGAAAATTTCTGCCTTTTTGCCCCAAAATAAGAAAAATTTCTGCAATTTTGTACCAAAATAAAAGAAATTTCTGCCTTTTTGCCCCAAAATAAGTGAAATTTCTGCTTTTTTTCTGAAATAAGTGAAATTTCTGCAATTTTGCCCCAAAATAAGTGAAAATTCTGAGTTTTGCCCCAAAATAAGGAGAATTTCTGTATTTTTGCCCTAATATATAGGGAATTTCTGCCTTTTTGTCCCACAATTAAAGGAATTTCTGCAATTTTGCTCCTAATACAGGGAATTTCTGCCTTTTTGCCCGAAAATAAGAAAAATGCATACCTTTTTGCCAGAATAAAAGGGAAATTTCTTCATTTTTGCTCCAAAATAAGGGGAATTTCTGCTTTTTTGCCTCTTAATAAGTGGAATTTCTGTCTCTTTCCCCCAAAACAAAGGGAATTTCTGTCTTTTTTGCCCCAAAATAAGGAAAATTTCTGACTTATTACCCTGAAATAAGTGAAATTTCTGTAATTTTGCCCCAAAATAAGGGAAATTTCTTCCTTTTTGCCACAAAATAAGGGACATTTCTGTGTTTTTGCCCCAAAATAAGGGAAATTTCAGCCTTTTTACCTCATAATATGGGTAATCTTTGCTTTTTGCCCTAAAATATGGGGAATTTCTGTATTTTGTCCTAAAATAAAGAAAATTTCTGCAATTTTGTACCAAAATAAAAGCAATTTTTGCCTTTTTGCCCCAAAATAAGAGAAATTTCTGCATTTTTTCCCTGAAATAAGTGAAATTTCTGTAATTTTGCCACAAAATAAGGGAGATTTCTGCAATTTTGCCCCAAAATAAAGAAATTTTCTGGAATTTTGCCCCAATATAAGGAAAATTTCTGCCTTTTTGCCCCCAAATAAAAGGAATTTCAGCCTTTTTACCTCAAAATATGGGGAATTTCTGCATTTTTGCCCAAAAATATAAGGAATTTTGCCTTTTGCCCCAAAATAAGAAAAATTTCTGGAATTTTGTACCAAAATAAAAGAAATTTCTGCCTTTTGGCCCCAAAATAAGAAAACTTCTGCATTTTTTCTGAAATAAGTGAAATTTCTGAAATTTTGCCCCAAAATAAAGAAAATTTCTTCAATTTTGCCCCAAAATAAGAACAATTTCTGCAATTTTGTACCAAAATAAAAGAAATTTCTGCCTTTTTGCCCCAAAATAAAAAAATTTCTGCTTTTTTTTTGGAAATAAGTGAAATTTCTGCAATTTTGCCCCAAAATAATTGAAATTTCTAAGTTTTGCTCCAAAATAAGGGAAATTTCTGCCTTTTTGACCCAAATAAGGGGAAGTTCAGCATTTTTACTTTAAATTAGGGGAAATTCTGCATTTTTGCCCCAAAATATGAGATATTTCTGCCTTTTTCCCAAAATAAGAAAAATTTCTGCAATTTTGCACCAAAATAAAAGAAATTTCTGCCTTTTTGCCCCAAAATAAGAAAATTTCTGCTTTTTATTCTGAAATAAGTGAAATTTCTGCAATTTTGCCCCAAAATAAGTGAAATTTCTGAGTTTTGCCCCAAAATAAGGAGAATTTCTGTCTTTTTGTCCCAACATATAGGGAATTTCTTCCTTTTTGCCCCACAATTAGGGGAATTTCTGCAATTTTGCTCCAAAACAGGGGGAATTTCTGCCTTTTTGCCCGAAAACAAGAAGAATGCATAACTTTTGGCCATAAAAAAGGGAAATTTCTTTATTTTTGCTCCAAAATAAGGAGAATTTCTGCTTTTTGCCTCTTAATAAGTGGAATTTCTGTCTTTTTCCCCCAAAACAAAGGGAATTTCTGTCTTTTTTGCCCCAAAATAAGGAAAATTTCTGACTTATTACCCTGAAGTAAGTGAAATTTCTGCAATTTTGCCCCAAAGGAGGGAAATTTCTGCCTTTTTGCCTCCAAATAAGGAAAATATCAGCCTTTTTACCTCAAAATAAGGGAAATTTCTCCCTTTTTGCCCAAAATAAAAAAAATTTCTGCAATTTTGTACCAAAATAAAAGAAATTTCTGCCTTTTTGCCCCAAAATAGAAAATTTCTACTTTTTTTCCCTGAAATAAGTTAAATTTCTGCAATTTTGCCCCAAAATAAGTGAAATTTCTGCAATTTTGCCCCATAATAAGGGAAATTTCTCGAATTTTGCCCCAAAATAAGTGGAATTTCTGAGTTTTGCCCCAAAATAAGGAGATTTTCTGTCTTTTTGCCCCAACATATTGTAAATTTTGATTTTGGCCCCACAATTAAAGGAATTTCTGCAATTTTGCTCCAAAATACGGGGAATTTCTGCCATTTTGCCCGAAAATAAGAAGAATGCATAGCTTTTTGCCATAAAAAAAGGAAATTTCTTCATTTTTGCTCCAAAATAAGGGGAATTTCTGCTTTTTTGCCTCTCAATAAGTGGAATTTCTGTCTCTTTCCCCCAAAACAAAGGGAATTTCTGTCTTTTTTGCCCCAAAATAAGAAAAATTTCTGACTTATTACCCTGAAATAAGTGAAATTTCTGCAATTTTGCCCCAAAATAAGGGAAATTTCTTCCTTTTTGCCACAAAATAAGGAAAATTTCTGTCTTTTTGCCCCAAAATAAGGGAAATTTCAGCCTTTTTACCTCATAATATGGGTAATCTTTGCTTTTTGCCCTAAAATATGGGGAATTTCTGTATTTTGCCCTAAAATAAAGAAAATTTCTGCAATTTTGTACCAAAATAAAAGCAATTTTTGCCTTTTTGCCCCAAAATAAGAAAAATTTCTGCATTTTTTTCCCTGAAATAAGTGAAATTTCTGTAATTTTGCCACAAAATAAGGGAGATTTCTGCAATTTTGCCCCAAAATAATAAAATTTTTTGGAATTTTGCCCCAATATAAGGAAAATTTCTGCCTTTTTGCCCCCAAATAAAGGGAATTTCAGCCTTTTTACCTGAAAATATGGGGAATTTCTGCATTTTTGCCCAAAAATATAAGGAATTTTTGCCTTTTGCCCCAAAATAAGAAAAATTTCTGGAATTTTGTACCAATATAAAAGAAATTTCTGCCTTTTGGCCCCAAAATAAGAAAACTTCTGCATTTTTTCTGAAATAAGTGAAATTTCTGAAATTTTGCCCCAAAATAAAGGAAATTTCTTCAATTTTGCCCCAAAATAAGAACAATTTCTGCAATTTTGTACCAAAATAAAAGAAATTTCTGCCTTTTTGCCCCAAAATAAAAAAATTTCTGCTTTTTTTTTTGGAAATAAGTGAAATTTCTGCAATTTTGCCCCAAAATAATTGAAATTTCTAAGTTTTGCTCCAAAATAAGGGAAATTTCTGCCTTTTTGACCCAAATAAGGGGAAGTTCAGCATTTTTACCTTAAAATAAGGGGAAATTCTGCATTTTTGCCCCAAAATATGAGATATTTCTGCCTTTTTCCCAAAATAAGAAAAATTTCTGCAATTTTGCACCAAAATAAAAGAAATTTCTGCCTTTTTGCCCCAAAATAAGAAAATTTCTGCTTTTTATTCTGAAATAAGTGAAATTTCTGCAATTTTGCCCCAAAATAAGTGAAATTTCTGAGTTTTGCCCCAAAATAAGGAGAATTTCTGTCTTTTTGTCCCAACATATAGGGAATTTCTTCCTTTTTGCCCCACAATTAGGGGAATTTCTGCAATTTTGCTCCAAAACAGGGGGAATTTCTGCCTTTTTGCCCGAAAACAAGAAGAATGCATAACTTTTGGCCATAAAAAAGGGAAATTTCTTTATTTTTGCTCCAAAATAAGGGGAATTTCTGCTTTTTTGCCTCTTAATAAGTGGAATTTCTGTCTTTTTCCCCCAAAACAAAGGGAATTTCTGTCTTTTTTGCCCCAAAATAAGGAAAATTTCTGACTTATTACCCTGAAGTAAGTGAAATTTCTGCAATTTTGCCCCAAAGGAGGGAAATTTCTGCCTTTTTGCCTCCAAATAAGGAAAATATCAGCCTTTTTACCTCAAAATAAGGGAAATTTCTGCATTTTTGCCCCAAAATATGGGAAATTTCTGCCTTTTTGCCCCAAAATAAGAACAAATTCTGCAATTTTGTACAAAAATAAAAGAAATTTCTGACTCTTTCCCAAAAAGAAAATTTCTGCTTTTTTTTTCTGAAATAAGTGAAATTTCTGCAATTTTGCCCCAAAATATGTAAAATTTCTGCAATTTTGCCCCAAAATAAGGGAAATTTCTGAGTTTTGCCCCAAAATAAGAGGAATTTCTGTTTTTACCCCAACATATAGGGAATTTCTGACTTTTTGCCCCACAATTAAAGGAATTTCTGCAATTTTGCTCCAAAACACGGGGATTTTCTGCCTTTTTGACCAAAAATAAGAAGAATGCATACCTTTTTGCCAGAAAAAATGGAAATTTCTTCATTTTTTGCTCCAAAATAAGGGGAATTTCTGCTTTTTTGCCTGTAAATAAGTGGAATTTCTGTTTTTTTCCCCCAAAACAAAGGGAACTTCTGTCTTTTTTGCCCCAATATAAGGAAAATTTCTGACTTATTACCCTGAAATAAGTGAAATTTCTGCAATTTTGCCCCAAAATAATTGAAATTTCTGAGTTTTGTCCTAAAATAAGGGGAATTTCTGCCTTTTTGCCCTCAAATAAGGAGAATTTCAGCATTTTTACCTCAAAATAAGGATAATTTCAGCATTTTGCCCCCAAATATGGGAAATTTCTGCCTTTTTGCCCAAAATAAGTAAAATTTCTGCAATTTTGTACCAAAATAAAAGAAATTTCTGCCTTTTTATCCCAAAATAAGAAAATTTCTGCTTTTTTTTCTGAAATAAGTGAAATTTCTGCAATTTTGCCCCAAAATAAGTGAAATTTCTGAGTTTTGCCCCAAAATAAGGAGAATTTCTGTCTTTTTGCCCCAACATATAGGGAATTTCTGCCTTTTTGCCCCACAATTAGAAGAATTTCTGCAAATTGCTCCAAAATACGGGGAATTTCTGCCTTTTTGCCCGAAAATAAGAAGAATGCATACCTTTTTGCCATAAAAAAGTGAAATTTCTTCATTTTTGCTCCAAAATAAGGGGAATTTCTGCTTTTTTGCTTGTAAATAAGTGGAATTTCTGTTTTTTTACCCCAAAGCAAAGGGAATTTCTGTCTTTTTTGCCCCAAAATAAGGAAAGTTTTTGACTTATTACCCTGAAATAAGTGAAATTTCTGCAATTTTGCCCCTAAATAAGGGAAATTTCTGCCTTTTTGCCCCCAAATAAAGGGAATTTCAGCCTTTATACCTCAAAATAAGGGGAATTTCTGCATTTTTGCCCCAAAATATGGAAAATTTCTGCCTTTTTGCCCCAAAATAAGAAAAATTTCTGCAATTTTGTACCAAAATAAAAGAAATTTCTGCCTTTTTGCCCCAAAATAAGTGAAATTTCTGCTTTTTTTCTGAAATAAGTGAAATTTCTGCAATTTTGCCCCAAAATAAGTGAAAATTCTGAGTTTTGCCCCAAAATAAGGAGAATTTCTGTATTTTTGCCCTAATATATAGGGAATTTCTGCCTTTTTGTCCCACAATTAAAGGAATTTCTGCAATTTTGCTCCTAATACAGGGAATTTCTGCCTTTTTGCCCGAAAATAAGAAAAATGCATACCTTTTTGCCAGAATAAAAGGGAAATTTCTTCATTTTTGCTCCAAAATAAGGGGAATTTCTGCTTTTTTGCCTCTTAATAAGTGGAATTTCTGTCTCTTTCCCCCAAAACAAAGGGAATTTCTGTCTTTTTTGCCCCAAAATAAGGAAAATTTCTGACTTATTACCCTGAAATAAGTGAAATTTCTGTAATTTTGCCCCAAAATAAGGGAAATTTCTTCCTTTTTGCCACAAAATAAGGGACATTTCTGTGTTTTTGCCCCAAAATAAGGGAAATTTCAGCCTTTTTACCTCATAATATGGGTAATCTTTGCTTTTTGCCCTAAAATATGGGGAATTTCTGTATTTTGTCCTAAAATAAAGAAAATTTCTGCAATTTTGTACCAAAATAAAAGCAATTTTTGCCTTTTTGCCCCAAAATAAGAGAAATTTCTGCATTTTTTCCCTGAAATAAGTGAAATTTCTGTAATTTTGCCACAAAATAAGGGAGATTTCTGCAATTTTGCCCCAAAATAAAGAAATTTTCTGGAATTTTGCCCCAATATAAGGAAAATTTCTGCCTTTTTGCCCCCAAATAAAAGGAATTTCAGCCTTTTTACCTCAAAATATGGGGAATTTCTGCATTTTTGCCCAAAAATATAAGGAATTTTGCCTTTTGCCCCAAAATAAGAAAAATTTCTGGAATTTTGTACCAAAATAAAAGAAATTTCTGCCTTTTGGCCCCAAAATAAGAAAACTTCTGCATTTTTTCTGAAATAAGTGAAATTTCTGAAATTTTGCCCCAAAATAAAGAAAATTTCTTCAATTTTGCCCCAAAATAAGAACAATTTCTGCAATTTTGTACCAAAATAAAAGAAATTTCTGCCTTTTTGCCCCAAAATAAAAAAATTTCTGCTTTTTTTTTGGAAATAAGTGAAATTTCTGCAATTTTGCCCCAAAATAATTGAAATTTCTAAGTTTTGCTCCAAAATAAGGGAAATTTCTGCCTTTTTGACCCAAATAAGGGGAAGTTCAGCATTTTTACTTTAAATTAGGGGAAATTCTGCATTTTTGCCCCAAAATATGAGATATTTCTGCCTTTTTCCCAAAATAAGAAAAATTTCTGCAATTTTGCACCAAAATAAAAGAAATTTCTGCCTTTTTGCCCCAAAATAAGAAAATTTCTGCTTTTTATTCTGAAATAAGTGAAATTTCTGCAATTTTGCCCCAAAATAAGTGAAATTTCTGAGTTTTGCCCCAAAATAAGGAGAATTTCTGTCTTTTTGTCCCAACATATAGGGAATTTCTTCCTTTTTGCCCCACAATTAGGGGAATTTCTGCAATTTTGCTCCAAAACAGGGGGAATTTCTGCCTTTTTGCCCGAAAACAAGAAGAATGCATAACTTTTGGCCATAAAAAAGGGAAATTTCTTTATTTTTGCTCCAAAATAAGGAGAATTTCTGCTTTTTGCCTCTTAATAAGTGGAATTTCTGTCTTTTTCCCCCAAAACAAAGGGAATTTCTGTCTTTTTTGCCCCAAAATAAGGAAAATTTCTGACTTATTACCCTGAAGTAAGTGAAATTTCTGCAATTTTGCCCCAAAGGAGGGAAATTTCTGCCTTTTTGCCTCCAAATAAGGAAAATATCAGCCTTTTTACCTCAAAATAAGGGAAATTTCTGCATTTTTGCCCCAAAATATGGGAAATTTCTGCCTTTTTGCCCCAAAATAAGAACAAATTCTGCAATTTTGTACAAAAATAAAAGAAATTTCTGACTCTTTCCCAAAAAGAAAATTTCTGCTTTTTTTTTCTGAAATAAGTGAAATTTCTGCAATTTTGCCCCAAAATATGTAAAATTTCTGCAATTTTGCCCCAAAATAAGGGAAATTTCTGAGTTTTGCCCCAAAATAAGAGGAATTTCTGTTTTTACCCCAACATATAGGGAATTTCTGACTTTTTGCCCCACAATTAAAGGAATTTCTGCAATTTTGCTCCAAAACACGGGGATTTTCTGCATTTTTGATCAAAAATAAAAAGAATGCATACCTTTTTGCCAGAAAAAATGGAAATTTCTTCATTTTTGCTCCAAAATAAGGGGAATTTCTGCTTCTTTGCCTGTAAATAAGTGGAATTTCTGTTTTTTTCCCCCAAAACAAAGGGAACTTCTGTCTTTTTTGCCCCAAAATAAGGAAAATTTCTGACTTATTACCCTGAAATAAGTGAAATTTCTGCAATTTTGCCCCAAAATAATTGAAATTTCTGAGTTTTGTCCTAAAATAAGGGGAATTTCTGCCATTTTGCCCTCAAATAAGGAGAATTTCAGCATTTTTACCTCAAAATAAGGATAATTTCAGCATTTTGCCCCCAAATATGGGAAATTTCTGCCTTTTTGCCCAAAATAAGAAAAATTTCTGCAATTTTGTACCAAAATAAAAGAAATTTCTGCCTTTTTATCCCAAAATAAGAAAATTTCTGCTTTTTTTTCTGAAATAAGTGAAATTTCTGCAATTTTGCCCCAAAATAAGTGAAATTTCTGAGTTTTGCCCCAAAATAAGGAGAATTTCTGTCTTTTTGCCCCAACATATAGGGAATTTCTGCCTTTTTGCCCCACAATTAGAAGAATTTCTGCAAATTGCTCCAAAATACGGGGAATTTCTGCCTTTTTGCCCGAAAATAAGAAGAATGCATACCTTTTTGCCATAAAAAAGTGAAATTTCTTCATTTTTGCTCCAAAATAAGGGGAATTTCTGCTTTTTTGCTTGTAAATAAGTGGAATTTCTGTTTTTTTACCCCAAAGCAAAGGGAATTTCTGTCTTTTTTGCCCCAAAATAAGGAAAGTTTTTGACTTATTACCCTGAAATAAGTGAAATTTCTGCAATTTTGCCCCTAAATAAGGGAAATTTCTGCCTTTTTGCCCCCAAATAAAGGGAATTTCAGCCTTTATACCTCAAAATAAGGGGAATTTCTGCATTTTTGCCCCAAAATATGGAAAATTTCTGCCTTTTTGCCCCAAAATAAGAAAAATTTCTGCAATTTTGTACCAAAATAAAAGAAATTTCTGCCTTTTTGCCCCAAAATAAGTGAAATTTCTGCTTTTTTTCTGAAATAAGTGAAATTTCTGCAATTTTGCCCCAAAATAAGTGAAAATTCTGAGTTTTGCCCCAAAATAAGGAGAATTTCTGTATTTTTGCCCTAATATATAGGGAATTTCTGCCTTTTTGTCCCACAATTAAAGGAATTTCTGCAATTTTGCTCCTAATACAGGGAATTTCTGCCTTTTTGCCCGAAAATAAGAAAAATACATACCTTTTTGCCAGAATAAAAGGGAAATTTCTTCATTTTTGCTCCAAAATAAGGGGAATTTCTGCTTTTTTGCCTCTTAATAAGTGGAATTTCTGTCTCTTTCCCCCAAAACAAAGGGAATTTCTGTCTTTTTTGCCCCAAAATAAGGAAAATTTCTGACTTATTACCCTGAAATAAGTGAAATTTCTGTAATTTTGCCCCAAAATAAGGGAAATTTCTTCCTTTTTGCCACAAAATAAGGGACATTTCTGTGTTTTTGCCCCAAAATAAGGGAAATTTCAGCCTTTTTACCTCATAATATGGGTAATCTTTGCTTTTTGCCCTAAAATATGGGGAATTTCTGTATTTTGTCCTAAAATAAAGAAAATTTCTGCAATTTTGTACCAAAATAAAAGCAATTTTTGCCTTTTTGCCCCAAAATAAGAGAAATTTCTGCATTTTTTCCCTGAAATAAGTGAAATTTCTGTAATTTTGCCACAAAATAAGGGAGATTTCTGCAATTTTGCCCCAAAATAAAGAAATTTTCTGGAATTTTGCCCCAATATAAGGAAAATTTCTGCCTTTTTGCCCCCAAATAAAAGGAATTTCAGCCTTTTTACCTCAAAATATGGGGAATTTCTGCATTTTTGCCCAAAAATATAAGGAATTTTGCCTTTTGCCCCAAAATAAGAAAAATTTCTGGAATTTTGTACCAAAATAAAAGAAATTTCTGCCTTTTGGCCCCAAAATAAGAAAACTTCTGCATTTTTTCTGAAATAAGTGAAATTTCTGAAATTTTGCCCCAAAATAAAGAAAATTTCTTCAATTTTGCCCCAAAATAAGAACAATTTCTGCAATTTTGTACCAAAATAAAAGAAATTTCTGCCTTTTTGCCCCAAAATAAAAAAATTTCTGCTTTTTTTTTGGAAATAAGTGAAATTTCTGCAATTTTGCCCCAAAATAATTGAAATTTCTAAGTTTTGCTCCAAAATAAGGGAAATTTCTGCCTTTTTGACCCAAATAAGGGGAAGTTCAGCATTTTTACTTTAAATTAGGGGAAATTCTGCATTTTTGCCCCAAAATATGAGATATTTCTGCCTTTTTCCCAAAATAAGAAAAATTTCTGCAATTTTGCACCAAAATAAAAGAAATTTCTGCCTTTTTGCCCCAAAATAAGAAAATTTCTGCTTTTTATTCTGAAATAAGTGAAATTTCTGCAATTTTGCCCCAAAATAAGTGAAATTTCTGAGTTTTGCCCCAAAATAAGGAGAATTTCTGTCTTTTTGTCCCAACATATAGGGAATTTCTTCCTTTTTGCCCCACAATTAGGGGAATTTCTGCAATTTTGCTCCAAAACAGGGGGAATTTCTGCCTTTTTGCCCGAAAACAAGAAGAATGCATAACTTTTGGCCATAAAAAAGGGAAATTTCTTTATTTTTGCTCCAAAATAAGGAGAATTTCTGCTTTTTGCCTCTTAATAAGTGGAATTTCTGTCTTTTTCCCCCAAAACAAAGGGAATTTCTGTCTTTTTTGCCCCAAAATAAGGAAAATTTCTGACTTATTACCCTGAAGTAAGTGAAATTTCTGCAATTTTGCCCCAAAGGAGGGAAATTTCTGCCTTTTTGCCTCCAAATAAGGAAAATATCAGCCTTTTTACCTCAAAATAAGGGAAATTTCTGCATTTTTGCCCCAAAATATGGGAAATTTCTGCCTTTTTGCCCCAAAATAAGAACAAATTCTGCAATTTTGTACAAAAATAAAAGAAATTTCTGACTCTTTCCCAAAAAGAAAATTTCTGCTTTTTTTTTCTGAAATAAGTGAAATTTCTGCAATTTTGCCCCAAAATATGTAAAATTTCTGCAATTTTGCCCCAAAATAAGGGAAATTTCTGAGTTTTGCCCCAAAAATAAGAGGAATTTCTGTTTTTACCCCAACATATAGGGAATTTCTGACTTTTTGCCCCACAATTAAAGGAATTTCTGCAATTTTGCTCCAAAACACGGGGATTTTCTGCATTTTTGATCAAAAATAAGAAGAATGCATACCTTTTTGCCAGAAAAAAATGGAAATTTCTTCATTTTTGCTCCAAAATAAGGGGAATTTCTGCTTCTTTGCCTGTAAATAAGTGGAATTTCTGTTTTTTTCCCCCAAAACAAAGGGAACTTCTGTCTTTTTTGCCCCAAAATAAGGAAAATTTCTGACTTATTACCCTGAAATAAGTGAAATTTCTGCAATTTTGCCCCAAAATAATTGAAATTTCTGAGTTTTGTCCTAAAATAAGGGGAATTTCTGCCATTTTGCCCGCAAATAAGGAGAATTTCAGCATTTTTACCTCAAAATAAGGATAATTTCAGCATTTTGCCCCCAAATATGGGAAATTTCTGCCTTTTTGCCCAAAATAAGAAAAATTTCTGCAATTTTGTACCAAAATAAAAGAAATTTCTGCCTTTTTATCCCAAAGTAAGAAAATTTCTGCTTTTTTTTCTGAAATAAGTGAAATTTCTGCAATTTTGCCCCAAAATAAGTGAAATTTCTGAGTTTTGCCCCAAAATAAGGAGAATTTCTGTCTTTTTGCCCCAACATATAGGGAATTTCTGCCTTTTTGCCCCACAATTAGAAGAATTTCTGCAAATTGCTCCAAAATACGGGGAATTTCTGCCTTTTTGCCCGAAAATAAGAAGAATGCATACCTTTTTGCCATAAAAAAGTGAAATTTCTTCATTTTTGCTCCAAAATAAGGGGAATTTCTGCTTTTTTGCTTGTAAATAAGTGGAATTTCTGTTTTTTTACCCCAAAGCAAAGGGAATTTCTGTCTTTTTTGCCCCAAAATAAGGAAAGTTTTTGACTTATTACCCTGAAATAAGTGAAATTTCTGCAATTTTGCCCCTAAATAAGGGAAATTTCTGCCTTTTTGCCCCCAAATAAAGGGAATTTCAGCCTTTATACCTCAAAATAAGGGGAATTTCTGCATTTTTGCCCCAAAATATGGGAAATTTCTGCCTTTTTGCCCCAAAATAAGAAAAATTTCTGCAATTTTGTACCAAATTAAAAGAAATTTCTGACTTTTTGCCCCAAAAAAGAAAAGTTCTGCTTTTTTTTACTGACATAAGTGAAATTTCTGCAATTTTGCCCCAAAATAAGTGAAATTTCTGCAATTTCGCCCCAAAATAAGTGAAAATTCTGAGTTTTGCCCCAAAATAAGGAGAATTTCTGTATTTTTGCCCTAATAATTGGGAATTTCTGCCTTTTTGTCCCACAATTAAAGGAATTTCTGCAATTTTGCTCCAAATACGGGGAATTTCTGCCTTTTTGCCCGAAAATAAGAAAAATGCATACCTTTTTGCCAGAAAAAAGGGAAATTTCTTCATTTTTGCTCCAAAATAAGGGGAATTTCTGCTTTTTTGCCTCTCAATAAGTGAAATTTCTGTCTCTTTCCCCCAAAACAAAGGGAATTTCTGTCTTTTTTGCCCCAAAATAAGGAAAATTTCTGACTTATTACCCTGAAATAAGTGAAGTTTCTGCAATTTTGCCCCAAAATGAGGAAAATTTCTGCCTTTTTGCCCCCAAATAAGGGGAATTTCAGCCTTTTTACCACAAAATAAGGGGAATTTCTGCATTTTTGCCCCAAAGTATGGGAAATTTCTGCGTTTTTGCCCCAAAATAAGAACAATTTCTGCAATTTTGTACCAAAATAAAAGAAATTTCTGACTTTTTGCCCCAAAAAAGAAAAGTTCTGCTTTTTTTTACTGACATAAGTGAAATTTCTGCAATTTTGCACCAAAATAAGTGGAATTTCTGAGTTTTGCCCCAAAATAAAGAGAATTTCTGCCTTTTTGCCCCAACATATAGGGAATTTCTGCCTTTTTGCCCCACAATTAGGGGAATTTCTGCAATTTTGCTCCAAGAAAACGGGGAATTTCTGCTTTTTTGCCCGAAAACAAGAAGAATGCATACCTTTTTGCCATAAAAAAGGGAAATTTCTTCATTTTTGCTCCAAAATAAGGGGAATTTCTGCTTTTTTGCCTCTTAATAAGTGGAATTTCTGTCTTTTTCCCCCAAAACAAAGGGAATTTCTGTCTTTTTGCCCCAAAATAAGGGGAATTTCTGACTTTTTGCCCTGAAATAAGTTAAATTTCTAAAATTTTTTTCCAAAATAAGGGAAATGTCTGCTTTTTGCCCCAAAATAAGGGGAATTTCTGCCTTTTTGCCACAAAATAAAGGGAATTTCAGAATTTTTACCTCAAAATAAGGGGAATTTCTGCATTTTTGCCCCTAAATATGGGAAATTGCTGCCTTTTTGCCCAAAATAAGAAAAATTTCTGCAATTTTGTACTAAAATAAAAGAAATTTCTGCCTTTTTGCCCCAAAATAAGAAAATTTCTACTTTTTTCACTGAAATAAGTTAAATTTCTGAGATTTTCCCCCAAAATAAGTGAAATTTCTCCAATTTTGCCCCAAAATAAGGGAAATTTCTGGAATTTTGCCCCAAAATAAGTGGAATTTCTGAGTTTTGCCCCAAAATAAGAAGAATTTCTGTCTTTTTGCCTCAACATATAGGGAATTTCTGACTTTTTGCCCTACAATTAAGGGAATTTCTGCAATTTTTTTCCAAAATACGGGGAATTTCTGCCTTTTTGCCCGAAAATAAGAAGAATGCATAGCTTTTTGCCATAAAAAAGGGAAATTTCTTCATTTTTGCTCCAAAATAAGGGGAATTTCTGCTTTTTTGCCTCTAAATAAGTGGAATTTCTGTCTCTTTCCCCCAAAACAAAGGGAATTTCTGTCTTTTTGCCCCAAAATAAGGAAAATTTCTGACTTATTACCCTGAAATAAGTGAAATTTCTGCAATTTTGCCCCAAAATAAGGGAAATTTCTGCCTTTTTGCCACAAAATTATGAAAATTTCAGTCTTTTTGCCCCAAAATAAGAGAAATTTCAGCCTTTTTACCTCATAATAAGGTTAATCTCTGCTTTTTGCCCTAAAATATGGGAAATTTCTGTATTTTGCCCCAAAATAAAGAAAATTTCTGCAATTTTGTACCAAAATAAAAGCAATTTCTGCCTTTTTGCCCCAAAATAAGAGAAATTTCTGCTTTTTTTCCCTGAAATAAGTGAAATTTCTGTAATTTTGCCACAAAATAAGGGAGATTTGTTTAATTTTGCCCCAAAATAAAGAAAATTTCTGGAATTTTACCCCAATATAAGGAAAATTTCTGCCTTTTTGCCCCCAAATAAAGGGAATTACAGCCTTTTTACCTCAAAATAAGGGAAATTTCTGCATTTTTGCCCCAAAATATGGGAAATTTCTGCCTTTTTGCCCCAAAATAAGAACAATTTCTGCAATTTTGTAACAAAATAAAAGAAATTTCTGACTTTTTGCCCCAAAAAAGAAAAGTTCTGCTTTTTTTTACTGACATAAGTGAAATATCTGCAATTTTGCCCCAAAATAAGTGAAATTTCTGCAATTTTGCCCCAAAATAAGTGAAATTTCTGAGTTTTGCCCCAAAATAAGGAGAATTTCTGTCTTTTTGCCCCAACATAAAGGGAATTTCTGCCTTTTTGCCCCACAATTAGGGGAATTTCTGCAATTTTGCTCCAAAACAGGGGGAATTTTTGCCTTTTTGCCCGAAAACAAGAAGAATGCATAACTTTTGGCCATAAAAAAGGGAAATTTCTTTATTTTTGCTCCAAAATAAGGGGAATTTCTGCTTTTTTGCCTCTTAATAAGTGGAATTTCTGTCTTTTCCCCCCAAAACAAAGGGAATTTCTGTCTTTTTTGCCCCAAAATAAGGAAAATTTCTGACTTATTACCCTGAAATAAGTGAAATTTCTGCAATTTTGCCCCAAAAGGAGGGAAATTTCTGCCTTTTTGCCTCCAAATAAGGAAAATATCAGCCTTTTTACCTCAAAATAAGGAAAATTTCTGCATTTTTGCCCCAAAATATGGGAAATTTCTGCCTTTTTGCCCCAAAATAAGAACAAATTCTGCAATTTTGTACAAAAATAAAAGAAATTTCTGACTTTTTTCCCAAAAAGAAAATTTCTGCTTTTTTTTTCTGAAATAAGTGAAATTTCTGCAATTTTGCCCCAAAATATGTGAAATTTCTGCAATTTTGCCCCAAAATAAGGGAAATTTCTGAATTTGCCCCAAAATAAGAGGAATTTCTGTTTTTACCCCAACATATAGGGAATTTCTGCCTTTTTGCTTCACAATTAAAGGAATTTCTGAAATTTTGCTCCAAAACACGGGGATTTTCTGCCTTTTTGACCAAAAATAAGAAGAATGCATACCGTTTTGCCATAAAAAATGGAAATTTCTTCATTTTTGCTCCAAAATAAGGAGAATTTCTGCTTTTTTGCCTCTAAATAAGTGGAATTTCTGTCTTTTTCTCCCAAAACAAAGGGAATTTCTGTCTTTTTTGCCCCAAAATAAGGAAAATTTCTGACTTATTACCCTGAAATAAGTGAAATTTCTGCAATTTTGCCCCAAAATAATTGAAATTTCTGAGTTTTGCCCTAAAATAAGGGGAATTTCTGCCTTTTTGCCCTCAA